>NC_133326.1:657836269-658091269 GCF_042186555.1 Aquarana catesbeiana
CTATTTAAGGTGAGGCAGAGCTCAGTACGTTACTAGAATCACACACTGATAAGGAGAGCAAGGAGCTGCTAAGCTCTCTTTACTACACCATTCCAAGTATTTATACATTGTATGATGGTGCTATCCAGTTACTTGTTAATATGTTTTTTTTACTTTGACAAAATGTATTTTCTTATTTTATTTCATTTTTTTTTTTTTAGCAATCTTGTACATAAATTGTGTTTTCCATTTGCAATTTATATTTTACATTTATTTCCAAAATGCATCTATAGACAAAACCTTTTTTCATTTTTTGATAAAGAAGAAAGGGTTATGCTCTCTTAGGCCCTGTTAGGGAGATATTCTCTCGATTTCTGACCTGGTGTCAAGATCTCTGTAGTTTTCATCTAGATCTCTCTCCTCTGTCTTCAAAAGCATCTAATCAAACCTAGTTACAAGCCGGTAAAGACTTGTAAACAAACCTAAACCTAAATTTCTGACCTGGTGTCAAGATCTCTGTAGTTTTCATCTAGATCTCTCTCCTCTGTCTTCAAAAGCATCTAATCAAACCTAGTTACAAGCCGGTAAAGACTTGTAAACAAACCTAAACCGGAAGTGACAAACTCCTCATCACTTCTGGTTAGACCATAGAGATGATAGGGGAACTTCTGTTCCTTCCTTATCTCTATGATCAGCTGACAGAAATGCCGGTTTCAGTACCAGCCTCCCTGGTGGAGCAGGAGGTGCCCAGAAAAGGCAGCAGAAAAGATCCTTTACAAATTGCAAAAACTGACATTTCTGGTTTACTTTGAAAACAGCCAGGTGGAAGCTGCAATTACCTTTTTTGGTAAGGTTTTGCTCACAAAGAACTAAAATTTTAAAACCAACATGCTAACAAACTTGTTTCACCATCTCTAATCTATCCTCTTCGCAGCCTACAGTGGTGGAAGACTGGCTTAAATATTAGACTGAAGGTCAAAGAAGACGCTTGAAGGAAAAAAAAAAATTTCTCAGTGCAAAATCTCATACATGAATTATATGACTTGCTAGAATGGCAAAGGGATTCTTACTCTGAATGGTCTAAGGTTATCAGTGGTGTACCCCAAGATTCAGTGTTGGGACCCTTACTTTTTAATATCTTTATAAATGATATAGGGTCTGGGATTAAAAGTACCATTTCAGTTTTTGCAGATGACACCAAGCTATGCGGTGGAATAACATCCTTACAGGATGTCTCCAACTTACAAGCCGACCTCAGTGCAATATTTAATTGGGCAAATATGTGGAAATGAGGTTTATTGTTGTTAAATGTAAAGTTATGCACTTGGGGGCTAAGAATATGCATGTGTCATACATACTAGGGGGAGTACAACTAGGGGAATCCAGAGTGGAGAAGGATCTGGGGGTTTTAGTAGATCATAAGCCTAAAGGGGTTGTAAAGGTTTACATTTTTTTAAATAAAAATAACAAGAAGGGGGAGGGAGGGAGGAGGGAGGAGGAAGGAGGAACGTGTGTATTAATGAGGTAAACTTGTACACTATTTCCTTCTACTGATTCTCTCGGTCGGAATACCAAGTTCAAGATGGCTAATGGAGGAGTTTTCAACAGGATACCGAGGCTGAAGTAAGGCCTAGTCTAAGTGAAATAGAAAGCTTGATCTATTCTGCAAAATAAGTACATTTATGGTACATAGGAAAGCTAGAATAGAAAAAAAAAGGAAGTGTCCAAGTTAAAGTAAGTGGATAAGAATTATATTATAAGGACTTTTATACCAACATTAAAATCATATGACGTAAACCAAAGCGAGAGTGATTTTTATATTTACAGTTTATTTTGCACACATTTGGGTACATCAACACAATTTAAATTATCACTTTAATATATTTGTAATTTACCCATCCTCTAAAAAAAAGAAGAAGAAAAGAAAAGCAACAACTCTTTTACACATTGTTTTAGGTTTATAAGAATGAAATGCTATTACCTACAACAATAAAAAGCCAGGTGCATCCTTGAGACTGCGAGTCCCTAGAACAAGTCCCATGTGGCCCAGTGCTGGTCTGTTATAGATATCCTTTCTGGTGAGTGCGGGTGGGGCTGTTTTTTTTAAAAATACTTGTTACTTTTTAGATTTTTGATATGGCTTCTTTTCTGCATGAAGCTTTTAAATTATAATCAGAGTTTATTTACATCTAAAATTCTCATCACACAGATGAATACAGCTTCTCCCCAACTTCTGGTTGCTTCATTTTTTAACTTCTATAACAAAAAAAAAAAAATACTTGTCACATTCTTCACCTGGCATGAGTTTTCTGGTGTGTAACAAGAATATGCTTATGAGAGAAGCATCTGCCACATTCTGAACATATAAATGGCTTCTCTCCTGTGTGAACCCTCTGGTGTTTCGTAAGATGAGAACTGTGTGAGAAGCACTTGCCACATTCTAAACATTTAAATGGCTTCTCTCCTGTGTGAGTCTTCTGGTGTTCAGCAAGATTAAACTTATGTGAAAAGCATTTGTCACATTCTAAACACTTAAATGGCTTCTCTCCTGTGTGAATCCTTTGGTGCTTCGTAAGATGTGAACTGTGCGAGAAACCCTTGCCGCATTCGGGACAGTTAAACGGCTTTTCTCCGGTGTGAGTATACTGGTGTTCAATAAGATTAAACCTCTGAGAGAAGCATTTGTCACATTCTGAACATTTAAATGGTTTCTCTCCAGTGTGAAGCTTCAGGTGTTTGGTAAGACTAGTACTTTGTGAGAAGCACTTGTCACATTCTGAACATCTAAATGGCTTCTCTCCGGTGTGAGTCTTCTGGTGCTTGGAAAGACTAGAAGTTTGTGAGAAGCGCATGTCACATTTGGAACATTTATATGGCCTTTCTCCGGTGTGAATCCTCAGATGAACATCGAGTTGTGACTTATAAGTAAAACTCCTCTCGCATTCAGAGCACTGATTCGGCTTCTTTCCAACTTTACTCATCTTGTGCTAATAAAGATTTGTTTATCTGTGATTTTTTTTCCCCCACAGTAAGTGTTGAATTACCAGTTGAACTATTAGTTTACCTGTATGAAAAATAAATAATAAATGTTTACACAGAATCCTAATATTATCAAGAGACTAAGTCATATATTGAGTTTTGAGATCTTTCGCATTTTAACCACTTCCTCATTGCCTATAGCAGATTTATAGAGATGTACTTTTACTGATTTTTAGAATAAATTCAAAGTTTCACCATGGTGGCTTTAGTATGCGGTCTACTTATAGTAATGACTAGACTCGATGAGCACTTCTGATCGAATTCTCATTCCACCGAAAAAAAAACGTTTCCAGTTACCTTCATACAAAGATGCTAAAGCAATGTGAACTGTAAACATCGGGCTTTGTCCAGCTGCAGTAAACTCACTCATTGACTGATTAGGGTAGATTTTAAGTGAATTATTGTGGATGATTTACTAAAAGTAGTTTAGAATCTTCACCTACAAATTGTGTGAATATTAGATAACTACCTAAATTTTGGTAACCGAAAATTGTGTTTTCTGCATTTTTCTAGTAGAGAAAATGGTGCCGATAATGGCACCGAACATGCATACAATTTTACCACGATTTTGCTGTGCTTATGGTGTGTTTTTCATAGGTCATGTGATTCAAAAACTGCATTAAAAATGTAACACAGGTGTGTTCTTGCTACGTTTTCATTGTATTTCAATGGAGAGGTGTGTTTTTGGCAAGATTTTTAATACCACAATGGAAGCGCAATGGACCAGTGAGAAGACATACGGTACATAGAATTTAAACGGATGCATTTTTCTTGAGCTTTTCTTGTGCTAAAGGTGCCAATAATGGGCGACAATAAATTCATATTAATTTAAATTCATGATATTAAATTAAAAAGTCAAATACAATACAATTATATAAAAATATATATATTTTTTAAAACTGTCGTCATTTTTGGTTTCGGCCAAGTGCATCCTGAATTTTCAGTACCAAAATTTCCATTCGGTGCACCTCTAGTAAATATTCACTTCAATTATCCAATAATGTAAAAAGCAAATCCCTGCTCACTTTAAATGCTCAATCATGTGCAGATGAAATAAGTAAAGTGCTTTCCACATTATCAAAGTGAATATTCATGCAATTTATTGAGTGAAAGTCATGCCGAATGTCTATTCACTCAATCTGCAATGATCAAGGGTCAATCAAAGGCTTTTTTTCCTTTTATTTTTAACTGGTGATCCTGACATTAAAACATATCCCTAAGGGTATTATCCTCAGGGATCCTGACCACGCTTTCAAATTCTTACCCAACAAAACAATACTGTGGCATCAAATATATACAATAAGAAAAATAAAAAAAAATGAAAAAAAGGCTGTAAAATACAACTGGCGTACGCTTACTTTTATTAAAGTGCTCAGTGACATACAGTGAGTATAGAAAAGAATCACCTGCCCCCCCTTTAAAATCACAATCTAAAATGTAGAGTGTTTTTGTTGTATCAAGCTGTATTTACTCAGTGCAACTTATAACACCCAAGTAAAAGATATAACACCCACATGTCAGAAAAAAAAAATCAAAAAACAGAATCACTGAGTTGGAAAAAGGATCATCCCATCCCCTCTCCTAAAAATGACTTGTAAGCTCAATCAGGTGCAGCTAATCACCTTCTTAATGGCACACAAAGCCATTTGACTTTCAACTGTTTATTAGCTCAGCATGAAAACGGCTTTCCTGGAGCATTTTCAGTCCCCGGTAGTGCAACTGACACAAACAACTATGAGTGACAAGGCACGGTCACAGGATCTCCGGGATAAAATTGTGGACAGGCACAAGTCAGGAGATTGATACAAAAATAGGATATTTAAAACAGCTTACCTGTAAAATGCTTTTCTTTGAAGTACATCAGGGGGCACAGAGCCATAGTAGTTACTATGTGGGTTATAGGCCACCTTCAGGTGATGGACACTGGCATGCCCTAAGACAAAAAAGTGCACTCCCTATATAACCCCTCCCACTACTGGGAGTACCTCAGTTTTGTAGCAAAGCAATACATGTGTATACCAAGAAGGGAGGGACCTCTGTGTCCCCTGATGTACTTCAAAGAAAAGGATTTTACAGGTACGCTGTTTTAAAAATCCTGTTTTCTTTTCATACATCAGGGGACACAGAGCCATAGTAGTTACTATGTGGGATGTTCCATAGCAATGCCAACTAAAGGGAGGGAGACACAACAAAAGTAGGGCACCAAGAGACTAGAGGACTTATACTGCAGCCTGCAGTACACTGCTCCCAAAGGCGATATCCTCATGACCTTTTACATCTACTTGATAGAATCTGGTAAATGTATGGATTGAAGACCAAGTTGCGGCCTTGCAGATCTGAGCCATGGAGACTTGGTGATGCACTGCCCAAAAAGCACTTAGGCCCCTTTCACACTGGAGCGGTTTTCAGGCGGTATTGCGCTAAAAATACCGCCTGAAAACCGCCCCTAAACAGCCTCCGCTGTTTGTTCAGTGTGAAAGCCCGAGGGCTTTCACACTGAAGCGGTGCGCAGGCAGGGCGGTGAAAAAAGTCCTGCAAACCGCTTTTTTGGAGTGGTGAAGGAGCGGTGTATTCACCGCTCCTTCACCGCTCCTGCCCATTGAAATCAATGGGACAGCGCGGCTATACCGCGGTAATACCGCGGCTATAGCCGCGCTGTACGAGCGGATTTAACCCTTTTTCGGCCGCCAGCGGGGGTTAAAACCGAACCGCTAGCGGCCGAATACCGCTGCAAGAACGACGGTACAGCAGCGCTAAAAATAGCGCTGTTGTACCGCCGACGCCCCCACCGCCCCAGTGTGAAAGGGGCCTAACAGCCCTGGTGGAGTGCCCTTTAATATGAAAAGGAGGACTTTTTCTATTTAAACCATAAGCTTGAACAATCACTTGACAAATCCATTTAGAAATGGTAGATTTCGATGCCGCCTGTCCTCTTTTAGGACCGTCTGGCAACACAAACAAAACATCTGTTTTACGAATCTGAGCAATCGCTTTTAAATAGACCTTGACCGCTCTCACCACATCAAAAGAATATAGTGACATTTCTTCCACAGAATGAGGTTCTGGAAAAAATTAAGGCAGAACAATATCTGGGTTTAAATGAAAACCTGACACTACCTTCGGTAGAAAATTAGGATGAGGCCGCAATATAACCTTATCCTTATGAATAATCAAATATGGCTCTTTACAGGAAAGAACAGCCAACTCTGATACTCTCCTTGTAGAAGATATGGCAACCAAGAAAACTATTTCCCTCGTCAAGAGATCAAGGGAATATCTTGAATCGGTTCAAAAAGGATGTTTTTGTAAAGCCGACAGGACTAAATTTAAGTCCCAAGGGTTCAGGGGTGACTTAACTGGGGGATTAATCCGCGTTACCCCCTGGATAAGGTTACGAACCAGAGAGTGTGAAGCAAGTGGTCATTGAAAAAACACCGATAAGGCCGACAGCTGGCCCTTCTGTATCTGTTCCAGTACTGCTCTCCTGTGCATGACCCGGCCTGCCTGACCTTCCTGTGTCTCATCCCTAGGACCATCCACCTGCATCCTGTGAAGTACCTGCCCTCCAGCTTCAGCTTCCAGCCTGCTGCATCCCACCTGCTATTCCAGTGTCTCAGCTGCATCCGGAGCATCAGCCTTGCCTAATAGCTGTTAATCCTGCCAGGCACTCGTGCTGTCCTGTACTCCTGTGCCTCCTGTCAACTCTACCAGGGGCCGTGAGTCAGGATCGTAAGGGAGGCCTCCCTCTGCATATCGGCTCAATAACCAGGTATGTGACAAAGGCACATGCGTGGAGGACTCCAAGATGGCCGATTGAGCCTGGAGCTCCGCTTCCCCCCGGCCTAACAGCACACACAGCACCCGACTATGGCCAGTGTGACACTACCGGACCGCATCACCAGCTGGGGGAACCTCCCAGGAACATCTACATGCCCAGGGGCTCAGCCAAAGGGGACCTGAGGCCGCAACTTAGCCCGTTTACAGAGCCGCTCGATTCCAAGATGGCGGCTGCAGCACACTCCGCAGCACATTCCTGTGCTGAAATGAAGGAGGATTCCCCTGAAAATCCAACTCACGGCTCCCCACAGGTGCCTACGGAGCAAACAGTGAGTACCCTCCCCTGCCTCCACGGAGTCACGCATTGGACACACAATGGAGGACTACCTCCATTGTGTGTCCAGGGTGAAAAATTGCTCTTGGGACTGAAATTGATCAACTTGGGTCCGCCACAGACCCCATCGAATCCCCACTCGGGAGCCACGAAACAACAAACGCCCTCTAGCCCTATCTCACCGATATGGAACAAGTCCAATTTCCTCCAAGGAAGGAAGACCCCCCTGAAACTACAAGAGGGTGAAAAATTGCTCTTGGGACTGAAATTGATCAACTTGGGTCCGCCGCAGACCCCACCGAATCCCCACTCGGGAGCCACGAAACAACAAACGCCCTCTAGCCCTATCTCACCGATATGGAACAAGTCCAATTTCCTCCAAGGAAGGAAGACCCCCCTGAAACTACAAGAGGGTGAAAAATTGCTCTTGGGACTGAAATTGATCAACTTGGGTCTGCCACAGACCCCACTGAATCCCCACTCAGGAGCCACGAAACAACAACGCCCTCTAGCCCTATCTCACCGATATGGAACAAGTCCAATTTCCTCCAAGGAAGGAAGACCCCCCTGAAACTACAAGAGGACTGTCTTCACACACATCTCTTTTTTTCTGGCCTGATCAGGCTTTGCTCGAAGCAGTGATGCACACTGTGCCGTTCTGAAACGCCCCCTAAACCCTAATTAAAGTTTTTTCTATAATCACAAGCTCATTCGTTTAAACTGTTCTTGACGGTTTTTTGTCCTTTTTTGGCATTTTTCTCAGGAACTCATAGATGCATTATCGAACCTAAGAATCCACATATCCCAAACCTGATCCCATCCGGAATTTCATAAACAAAGGCCCAAATTCATAGTGGTAGAACTTAACTTCAAGAGGTCACAAGAACTTCCATACTATTGTCTCCGGGTCTTCTACTTTGTATTTCCCAGCTCCCTCCCACCCCCCTCCCTCACATGCTATGTAACAATGGCATCCCCTCCCCCTCCGGACCCCCCCAATTACAATCACTAGGGTCCAACGTTTGCCTTACGCATTATTTGAGTAGTTTTTCTCTTAAAGTTTTTACAGTTATTGGTTTAGGTGTGCCTTGACCGGGGTGACACGATGTTGTGCCCCACTTATCCAATGGTTTTGGTTTTCCCAAGGCCATTTGATAGGACTTCAACCTCTCAAGTAGAGGCTGATTCCACTGTATACTATATGGACAGCAAGTTAGTGTACTACTTCTGTCCCCCTGAACCTCTAGAAGGCTCTTCCTCTCCTCTCCCGTCTCTTTTCCTTTTCCTTTCATCTATTAATTTCATCTTCTCTTCCCATCTTGCCAGGCTCCAGGATCCACCTGCTCCCACTGCTCAGACCAGGGAAAGCAATCCTCACTGGAAGATACAGATACCTGATGAGCTTCACGAAAGTCTCTGAGGTAGGTGACATGGCAACGACAGAGGGCCTTATACCCATGCTCAATGGCTGATCACACTATACCCTCTCCTCCTCTGCGGGTTGCTTCGCACAACACGCAGGGGATAAATTCTCCAATCAAGCGACGCAAAATCTTACAGTATATGCATTCCCAAAAAATCGACATAGTACTACTCCAGGAGACCCATTTTCCAAGGCGGTATAATCCTTCATTCCTCCACGACAGATTCCCGGTGGTTTTCTTAGCCAACGCTGAGGACAAAACCAAAGGAGTGGCGATCCTAATATCCAAGAACTGTAAGTTCACACCACAATTGGAACACAGGGACCCAGAGGGCAGGTTCATTCTCTTAAAAGGTTCAATAGACAATCAACTATACGCGTTCGTCTCCTATTATGCACCCAATCAGGGCCAAGCGAAGTTCTTCCAGGCTATGCTGCAAAAACTTTCTCCTATGGTGTGCGGGACTGTCATATATGGGGGGGACTCAAACACAGCCCTCGATCAGGGCCTAGATAAAACCAGACCCCCAGGCTCTCAGCTCATTCGCCCACCCAAGCGAAGCCTAAAAATTGCCAAATTGATTCACCAGCATGGTCTAACAGATGCGTGGAGGGAACTAAAACCCGAACAAACGGGACTACACACACTATTCCCACCCACATCAATCATATGGTAGGATTGATCATATCTTTATATCTATGGCCATCACCCCGGATATGGTCAAGTCAACCATAAGAGACACGGCTTGGTCTGACCATTCCATGGTTCTCCTCTCACTAAAAAGAAGTTCCAACCTACCTAACCTCTTGCAATGGTGACTAAACGAATCCCTACTTAGCGACCCAGCCAGAGCCACAGAAATTGAAAAAGCCATTAAAGCATTTTTTCAGTTCAACTCGTCAGCAGAGGTATCAGCTGAAACCCTTTGGGCAGCTCATAAGGCTGCCATCCGTGACAAACTGATCCAACTGTCCTCCCAGGTGAAAAAGGAACACATGATTGACATAGAAAGACTAGAAACGGAATTCAATTGCCTGCGAAAACTTCACAAGTGAGACCCCAAACAAGTCTCCATAGCCACACTAGATGCGACACACCTATCCCTAAATCTCGCTCTCACATCTAATGCTAAAAAACACATCCGATGGAGCAGAGCTAAATTCTACCTCCAGAGGGACTCAATCGGCTTGATGTTAGCAGCCAAATTGACACCCCAACCAAGACAAAAAGTCCTTCCTAAAATCCGCATCACGGGTAATCACCACACGACCAATCCACAACGCATCATGGAAATCTTTCACCGTTTCTATGAGAAGTTATACAGCGCAGGAAATAAAGATGACAAGTCCTCTATATGACATCCTTATTGGACTCAATACCAATCCCGAGGTTAGAATCTAGACACTGCGACATTTTAGAATCCCCGTTCACAGAAGACGAAGTGCTAGATGTCATCAAACATCTAAAAAGAGGCTCCGCCCCTGGCCAAGATGGATTTTCCATCCCATATTATAAATCATTTGCACAGACACTAGCTCCGCCCCTCACACGCTTTTTCAATGCTAAAACAAACGGGGACCCCCTAGATAGCCAACTCAATTCGGCCTAAATATCTGTAATCAATAAAACCCCACAAGTGCCAAGAAGAGGTGGGAAACTATAGGCCCATATCTCTAAAAAACAATGATATGAAAATTTTAACAAAAATCCTTGCGGATCGCATGGCCTCCTTTATAAGTCTATACATCCACAAGGATCAAGTGGTATTTATCCCAGGCAGACAGGGCCCAGACCAAATTCACAGAGCAATAGATATCATTTCCATTCTACAGTCGGACTGGACCCAGGGAACACCCCAGGAAGGGTTGCTCCTTTCTCTCGACCTCCAAAAGGCATTCGACTCGGTCTCTTGGCCATACTTGTTTAATATCTAGCGATGGGTTTTCGGGCAGAATTTTATGGGGCTAATATCAGCATTATATTCCAACCCAGTAGCACGAATAAGACTGCAGGGTTATTACTCTGACACTATAAAAATAGCCAGAGGGACCAGACAGGGTTGCCCCCATTACCCCTTATATATATGAAACCCTAGCAATTGCCATTTTCACTAACACGGATATAAGGGGGGTGTCATGTGGCCCGCAGACGCACAAATGCGCGATGACCTTTTGCTCTTCGTAACATCGCCAATCACCTCCCTCCCAAATATATGTAAACTGCTGGACCAATTCTCCAGGGCCTCGGGCCTGACGGTTAATCTCTCAAAATCCCAAATCTTGAACGTGATTGTACCCACGGTAGTGGCAGACAATCTGAGTCAGGAAGTGCTGAAACGCGTCAGGATCGTGATCTCCGCGATTTACCAGACGTGATATGTGCATTCCACGGGTCACTGAGTATCCACGAAGTAGATCGCTGGTGTACACAGACGTGTCTTCTCTTCCATTACTGGTGACCGGGTGAACACGTTTGCACAAAACTTTATTACTGCTTCAGATTAACTTGATTTTAGTATGTTTAACTTGTAAGGGGGTTTATGGGTTATATTAAAACTTATATACAGTATCACACTATGTGGACAATTCATTTTTTTCAAATGATTATACTGGAGCCTTGCACGGTGTGATTAGAGTTCGGTGGAAGTTTGGTTGAAGCAGTGGAAAATCAGTTTTAAACTAAAGGCGCATTACATCCGTATTTGTGGTGAGTGTACCCCCAAAGGGGGAGATTCCCTCACATGGTGGAGTGTCTGGTGGATGGTGTTTTTTGGTCATGAACAATCACAGCACAAGTTATAACTCACCTCCTTTGCATCATTGACTCATATGAACATTATATGGAAGCTTGTCATTTTTTTTATATCTGACAAGAGCGCTGCTACAATATTATAAAGGACTCTTTTAGTTTGGAGCGTTTTTAGTATTGTCTTTTACATTATATTGCTTTTCTAGCGGCTGCTTTTAGATTGTGATTTTACAATTAACGTTGTATTTTCATATATGTGTGACATCTTATATTACATAGAGACCTGAAGTGCACATATCCTGGGAGCTGAGCGGTGCTTTTATAGGTGGGTCAGTTTAAAGCATCTTTTATATAATCTAAAAAGCTCCTTTCAATTTGAGTGGAGCAGCTCCAGCATTAGATACTTGGGTGTTGAAGTCCCCCCGAGGGTAGAACTACTATACGAGGCTAACTTCCCCCCCCATGTATGACAGACCTAACGAAGACCTTAAAAACTGGGCACTTCACAACCTCTCTTGGTTATGGAGACTGAACGCAACTAAACTGACACTTCTCCCCAAACTGCTTTATCTCTTTCGATTTCTACCAATCCCAATCAGAAAAGAACACCTGAAAAAATTCCAAAGCAAACTGAGGAAATTCATTTGGGGCGCTGCTGGTCATCGCCTTTCCAAGAAAGTCCTATACAGACCCAAGAAACAGGGAGGACTGGGTGCCCCCAACCTCCTATGGTATTATCAAGCAGCCAGGCTCGCACAATTATATCATTTATACACGCATAGATAAGCCTAATTGGGTGCACATAGAGAGACAAGCGGTACCAACGCACACACTCGACTTCCTACTCTGGTGTCCACCTAAAGATCACCCCACAATTATGTCCCCAGTACTTTCTCATTCTGTCTCCCTCTGGGATGGCCTAAAAAAACCACCCCTTCATTTCATCAGAGATGACACCACTTGCACATATTTTTCACAACCCAAAATTCCCACCGGGAATGGACATCAAAGCCTTTAGTTGGTTGTCGGACAAAGGATTATACTGCATTGGACAATTCCTAACTCCTCAGGGCCCACTCTCACTCAGCTACTGCAAAAGCAAACTGGAAATGCCAGAATTGGAATGCTATAGGTACCTGCAGATAGCCCACTTCCTAACCAAACTATGGCGCACCAAGCCCATGCCACCTACCACGACAACATATGAACAATGGTGTGGCCAAGCCACTGAGCAGAGGGGAGGCATCTCGGTAGTTTATCTGTCACTAGCCTCGGACAAAACTCCAAGCTCCCATATATGCTGAACTTGGAAAAAGAGACTCAGATCAGCTGGAGCGAGGACAAGTGGCACAGGAATGTCTTTCGGTCATACAAACACATTTGTAATACCGCTCTGATCGAAGCAAACATCAAATTGATCACCAGATGGTACCTTGTTCCAGCGAGATTGGCAAAAATCTTTCCTTCTGCCTCACAAAGCAACCCAATTATTAATTTTCTTCATCCTCCTGGGAACCAAATTAACCATAGCTAAGGCTTGGAAACAACATCACGTATCCTTTACAGCAGCTAAAAAGGAAAATATCCTGGATAATGGTCCAAGAAAAAATGGTGAGCTCATTGAAAGACACGGTGGCTAAATTCGAATCAGTTTGGGAACCATGGGCCGCATATGTCGGAATTCCCGCAACCGACTCTAGACAGGCAATGGCAGAATAGGGTCAGCGGGAATGGCAAGACAGGAACACTTCATCCTCTTCTCTCTCTTCTCCTCCTTCGTACCTACTCCCCTTCTACATCTAATTTTCTCCTTTCACGTTACGGTATCACTTTTGTTATTGAGTATGTCACAACGACTCCTGGACCTTATATTGTATGGATCCCCAGGACTAAAAAGGTTATGTGAAAGTCAGGAGGTTAAGCTGTTCGATATCACTTTACCAGGACGGATCTGTGACGCTTCACTATAACTTGTAAATCAACATTCTGATCCAAGTTTATCAGATCGAACAAGTTTAATAGCAATAGTCATAATTTTTTTACTTGACTATATTAACCTCTACCAGAATGTCCTTAACAAGATCTCTGATATGCCCGCAGATAACCATACCTTGTTCATTGTTAAATCGTTGTACAATTTTTTCCTTACATCTTATGTTTACATCTGTATGTTTACGCTACAAAAGAAATAAAACATATTGAAAGTAAAATGTGATTTTAAAGAGGGGTGATTCTTTTCTATACTCACTGTAAATAGTTTAAAATTGTGTGACAATAATCTGTGACACCACAATTGTGCTTTTCCTCTACATCAATTATTTGCACACCGCACTCACCGGAGGCTGTTAACCCCTTTAATTAAAAAGAAAGTCAAATGCACTTAGGTACACACAGGCAGCTTTTCATAAGACGCTAATTAGCTCCAATCGATCTCCGATCCATGGCCTGGCTCATCCTGTGCACTTGAAAAGGTATGTTGCCAATCTGCCTTTAAGAAGCTTGATGGTATGCCAAATGTTACATATATAAAGAGGTGGAGAAGCCTCTCAGTGTAGAAAAAAAAAAAACAAATGCTGGCGCTCAGAACACTGATGTATAATTATTAATGACAAAAGCAATAATAGCAATAGGATAAATCCACAATAATTAATATATAAAAAATGTCCAATCAACAAAAAAAGGTCCATAATACTTAATGTGTGGGAGATGTCCAATCAGTGATAATTAGTGCTGGATATGCAAGCTGAGAAGATGAATCAGGAAGATTTATTAACTGTCACACAGGGCTGCTCTTCTCTGGAGTGAAGCAGACTCAGAGTCATCAAGAAAAAACAACGGTAGAAGAGCGCCTCTGAGTTAAAGTGTTTTAATCAGTAATAAAAAGAAAATAATAAACACTTACATGTAAAAATGCAAGAAAGCTCTACACGGGTCAATCATAGACAGGGAGATGTGGCCGTTGTCAAAGGCATATTTCTAGGAGTTTACAATTCAATGCTGCAATAGCCACAAGGAGCCGGGGAGGAACCCGGCTGTATCCTACAGAGGAAAGTACCGATCGGCTTGTGGAAACAGCGTGTAAAACTGAGTTAAAGTGTTTTACTAATTAAAACACTTTAACTCAGAGGCGCTCTTCTATCTTTGTTTTTTCTCGGTGTAGTAAGGTTATTTTAATGAATTAAAAAAAATAGAAAACACAAGCTTCAATTACAAAAGAACAATGCAAGGATATGCTTCACCTGCATTCCAACAAACAGAAGTGATATATCCCAGAAGACCTTCCATACGCGTTTCATCAATTACATTTGACATCATCAGGGCTCCTGATGGAATGGTGTAGTATAGATCGAGATTTCTCACCAGCTCCTTGTTCTCCTGACCAGTCTGCAATTCTAACAACTGACTGAACTCTGTCTCAACTTAAATACAGTTCACCAGCATATGAGGATATTAAAATTGACAAAAAGCATTGAGGTGGATTTACCAGTCACATGTAGGACCCATCTGGTACCCAATTCAGTTGCACAATGTGATGCTTGGATGAATGTTAGGCCTAAATGTTAACATAAGAGAGAGTAAACCTTTTCTAAAAAAAAACACACGATCGGACAACAACAAAAAAAACATGGAATTTTGTCCGAAGGGTGTTGGCTCAAACTTGTCTTGCATACACACGGTCACACAAATGTTGGCCAACAATTAGGAACGTAGTGACGTACTACGTGGTTTTTCAGCTCTTTAGCGCCACCCTTTGGGCTTCTTCTGCTAATTTCGTGTTAGTAGAAGTTTGGTGAGTGTTGATTCGCGCTTTTCTTTTCGCATTTTTCATTTAGCGCTTTTCAGTTTGTTTCTGAACCGCCGTTCGTCAACCAGACATGTTGCGTAATCAGGGGAGATAACGTGTTATTTATTATTGGCCTTGGAGTTATTGCTTTGACATTATTTTTTTTTGGTTGAATAATGATTTAATTTGGTATATTTTCTATATTGGCAGATAGCATGTCTAATTTTATTTGTTTTCTTTTTTTAATGCACAATAAAAAAATTGTGTAGAATAATACTTGGCTATGTGTTTTACTTCAAATGACAGTTTGGGAGTAGGCAGTTACATTTAAAAAAATACAATGTGAAATTAACAAGAGACATCATAGTTGTATCTTTGACCTTAAAAACTACGGGATAATGGTGTTGTGGTAAAAAAAAAAAAAGCATAATATTATTTTTGATATCACTAAAAAAAAAAGCCTTTGAAAATTTGTTTGCAATAACTCCATCAGTATCACCAGCAAAGCAGCTTCATTATTATCCCATTAAAGAAGAAGAGAATTGTGCGCTGCATTTGGAGATTTCATAATTTGCCACGTCACGTATGTTAATTCTCCATTACAAACGCTAGTTTACAAGACCAACCGCTTCTGCTTCTGAGCATGCGTGCTTGTACTTTGGACTTTTGTCCGACGGACTTGTGTATACACGATCGGAAAATCCGACAACACACAATTGTTGGCGGAAAACTTGAAGACATGCTAGCCAAAATTTGTTGGCGGAAAGTCCGACAACAATTGTCCGATGGAGCATACACACGGTCGGATTTTCTGCCAACAGCCTGATATCCAACATTTCCCATCTGAAAATCCGATCGTGTGTACGGGGATTTAGTCTTTAAGTGGTTAAACTTCCCTTATTTACACACAGAAGTTCATTCCTTTGATCGAAAAGTTACAATGTTTATAGGTATCTACCAGCGCGGACAATGTTGTGAAACACTTGGCAGGCTGCCCGTTTTTTTTATTTTGACAGCTGAGTGAGCAGAGAACTCTCTACACTTCTTACACCAATGAATCGTGAAATTCTGCATAGAGATTGTTAGGGGGGGGGTTAAATCTAGATCACAATTTTTTAACGATTAATTGTGCAGCTCTACTTCATATATAAAAGTACACATGCTACAATATATACCGTGTATTTTATACAAATTGGTTAATGGTGTCGAAAACATTTTGCGCCTATACGGGTTAATTTGTTGAATGTCTAGTTTAGATGCATTCACACTTGCAAGTGCACCCACAGTCTGATTGCATACCAGAGCCCCAGTGGGGTTCCTGCGATTAGTTGCTAGAAGCAGCCCCAAGAAAGTAACGGGAGGCTGCTGGCTCCCACTGCCTGCGTCCAGGGCCAATCACTTGCATGTAGTGCCTGCCTGAGAAATTACATGTAAGTTGGCGTGATTACCTGTGGGAAGCGGAAGCCTCCCATTGCTTCAGAGGTGCTGCCTCTCTCAGGTATTCGCGGCAAACCCCTGCTAGATCTAAAGCCGGCCATTGATGATCGGATTTTCTTTTTCTCTTTTTCCAGGAAAGAAAATCACTCAACTCTTCCATCAACACAGTCAGGGGAATCCCTCACGTGGAGCTATTGTGTTCTTCCAAGGGAGAGCCATCCCAGCCAGGAGATAATACTGCTGGCAATAATCGCATGGTAAATCTGACAGCCTGATTGTACGCAAGTTGATCAATCAACTTGGGTACATTTAGCCTGCCCATACATGGTTCGAATCTCAGCAAATTCTTGCTGAACCGGCCAAGATTCGAAACTGTCGATGG
Source organism: Aquarana catesbeiana (assembly GCF_042186555.1). Taxonomy (NCBI): domain Eukaryota; kingdom Metazoa; phylum Chordata; class Amphibia; order Anura; family Ranidae; genus Aquarana; species Aquarana catesbeiana. Next base: position 657,853,174 of record NC_133326.1, read on the forward strand.
CCGACATAACACTTTAGTGTCACTTGAAAGCAGCCTACTGCAAGTTGCAATTAAACTTTGTCACCAGTAATTTGATTTTAAAATCCAGTTTCTCCCCAGCATACGGTGAAAGAAGAGTGGTGTGAATATTTTTGAGTACCATTCAGAGAAGAAGCTTTAAGAAAACAATAGAAATCTCTCATAACCTCAAAGATGCCTGGAGACTTTGTCTTCACAAAAAGTAGACTTTTAGTGATCACGGATAATGCATTAAAAACCAACACAATTCATGAAGCAGGGATCGTGACTTCCTCAGGAAGGTGTATGAAACACTGGAAAAATCTATATATATTTTATTAAATAGGTATAGTGTGTGTGTTTTCATTTTTTAACCTCAAGTCATTAAAAAAAAATCATGTCTGATACATAAAACAATTATATTGATTTACTAAAAGGACAAATAAAGGCTGTTCACTTTGCAAGTGAAGTTCGCAAGGGAATTTTTCCCAGAACATAGTGAATGTGGTGAAATTTCACTTTGCAAAGAATACCAAATGTTCATGGACAATTAAAAAAAAGAAGAAGATTTTGTGTCAGCTAGCTTTCCTCAGTAATCACTTCCATAAATCTAATTCCATTCATGATCATGTAGCGCTACCCCCGAAGGAGTGGCTGGATTGTAGAATGGGTTCTTTCCTATACAGTGCACACAGCGATTGCTCTCCCACTCCACCTTACAAACAGTCCAGGGAGAATTATTGCTGTAAATGTGAACTGAAAGAGAACAATAGCATTTTGGGCCAGGATATACTATGCTATCTATTTTCTAATGCTAGCAGCACAAGTATTAAATATAGTCGATGTTGACAGAGAGAGTGAAGTTTCTGTCCATAGCACCGAGTAGTCCAGCAGCCAGTCCTGGAGGACTCCAGGGGCAAGCAGCCCCCTAAAGCATCAACAGTCCTACCATGCAGGAAGGATGTGCAGACATCAAACTCGTGTCTATCCCAGCTCCAGCCTACTTACCCCATTCTCTGACCACCTACTGGGCACACCTCCTCATGGATTGGTCAGAGGGTAATAAATATTCAGGCTTAGAATTGGAATCTTCCTAAGCTAAGGGCAAACCCTGACAAAGGATTCACCATAGTGGATAGAGACTTCAAAGTAGCGGCGTTCGCCGATGATATCCTACTGTCACTTCAAACCCCTCGAGTCTCCCTGCCAAACCTACTAAAAGACACAAAGCAGTTCGGGACCTATCAAATCTCAAAATCAATTTTTCCAAATCATACGCTCTGAATATCTCACTTCCCCAACAAGAAGTATCACATTGCCAAGAATCCTTTCCATTTATATGGAAAAGGGACTCTATCCAATATCTGGGCATACATATGAACAGGAAACTGTCTGATCTACTGTATATCATCACACCTTCCTACCTATATTAACAAGGATTCAATCGAATCTGAAGATTGGGCCAGCCTAAACGTTTCCTGGTTTGGACATTCAGCCCTAGTAAAAATGATTATCCTCCCCCGCCTGCTCTATCTAATGCAGATGATCCCTATTCACCTCCCCCCGTCGTTCTTTACACTATACAAAAAAGCATGGATAGTGGAAAAATAGCACTCCACGTATCAATTACTCACGCCTCACGCGTGCTAAGGGCAAAGGTAGGATCGGATTACCTGATGTATACAAATACTACCTAGCCATGGGCATCACGGTCCCCGCACATCCATGCTATATGTTATGGCCATCTTCGGATAAATTCATCTCTCAGTTACGTAAAATCAGCCTAAATCCGATGCTATTTACCCTCTCAATATGGAAAAGCTGCTCTGATAAATATAAACTCTCATCCCCATGCTCTCCTTTAGCAAATATTACCTTTAATCCGGAAATCCCTGATAGTCTCTCTTATGATGCCATGTTGCCCTGGACGAAAGCCGGTATTTTCCAACTACGCCACCTGGTTAATCCAGTTACCCGCAAACTCCTCACTTTTACTGACCTACAATCTAAATATAACATCCCAAAAAACCTCTTTTACTCCTTTCTACAAATCCAACATTTTCTCTCCACCAAATTGCCACAACTGACCCTAACTATCCCTACTGAATTTGAAGTGGTGTGCTCCAGAGGCCCTCATGACTCTCATCTAATATCCACCATTTACAAAATTCTGCATGCCGCCTCTCCTATCACAGAACAGACCCACACATATATGCGCAAATGGTCCCATATTTTAAACAGACCTATTCAAATAAGTGAATGGAAGAATATCTGGGAAAATGCATCTCAGACATCCAGGTGTGTGACTCAGAAAGAAACATCCTATAAAATACTGATGTTCTGGTACAGAACCCCGGAATTTCTTCTAAGACAGAGACTGACTACATCCGGTCAATGCTGGAGATGTGGCTCATCTCTGGGCACCCACTTCCATATATTTTGGGTAAAAAAAAAAAAATCGCGTTAATAAGCGTTTATTGATTGGTTTGCACAAAAGTTATAGCATTTACAAAATAGGGGATAGTTTTATGGCATTTTTATTCATAATTTTTTCTTTACTAGTAACGGCGGCGATCAGCGATTTTTATTGTGACTGTGACATTATGGCGGACATGTCGGACATTTTTTACACATATTTGAGACCATTGTCATTTATACAGCCATCAGTGCTATAAAAATGCATTGATTCCTGTGTAAATGACAATGGCAGTGAAGGGGTTAACCACTAGGGGGCGGGTAGGGGTTAAATCAGTAATAGGGAGTGATTTCTAACTGTGGGGGGGTTGGGCTGTGTGTGACAGTCACTGATCACTGCTCCCAATGACAGGGAGCAGAGATCCAGTGACACTGTCACTAGGCACAACGGGGAGATGCTGTTTACATCAGCATCTCCCCGTTCATGCTCTCCGTGAGACGATCGCGGGTATCCCCGCGGCGATCGAGTTCGCGGGACCTGCGACCCGACTCACAGAGCTCCCAGCCAGCGCGAGCGCACACCGCCGGTGGCGCGCACGCAATGGCACGGCGGGTAATTCAAATGGACGTACCTGTACGCCCATTTCCCCAGCCGTGCCATTCTGCCGACGTACATCGGCGTGCGCCGGTCGGGAAGGGGTTAAGTAGACTTTGACTGCTCTCACCACATCCAGAGAATGTAGTGATTTCTCTTCCGTAGAACAGGGTTCTGGAAAAAATGAAGGCAGAATAATGTCCTGGTTTAACTGAAAACCTGACACTACCTTCAGTAGAAAATTAGGATGAGGATGCAATACTACCTTATCCTTGTGAATAATTAAATATGGCTCTTTACAAGAAAGAGCAGCCAACTCTGATACCCTTCTTGCAGAAGATATGGCTACCAGAAAAATGTATTTCCTTGTCAAAAGGACCAAGGGAAAATGCCATATCGGCTCAAAAGGCTGTTTCTGCAACGCCAACAGAACTAAATTCAAGTCCCAAGGGTTCAGGGGTGACCTAACCGCAAGTAGGTCAGAGGGAAGTGGTCGTTGAAACAATACCGATAAGGCCGAGACCTGGTCTTTGATAGTACTCAAGGCCAGCTTCATCTCTAACCCATCTGCAGAAAGTCAAGTATTCTACCTATGACATACCTCCTGCAGAATAGGAGGGAATGCATAAATCAGTGAGAACTGATTCCACGGGAACACCAAGGCATCTGTTCCACATGCTAGTGGATCCCTTGTGCTTGACACAAATTTGTTGATCTTTTTGTTGAACCTGGACACAAACAGATCTATGTCCCCCATTTCCAGCATATTGCCAGGAAGATATCGGGGTGAAGGGCTCATTCTCCCAGGAACAACTGCTGGTGACTCAAGTAGTCCGCCTGCCAATTTTCTATTCCTGGAATGAAGACTGCCTATAGGCAAAATACATTGCTTTCTGCCCAAGTTAAGATATGATTCACCTCTCTCTGGGCTGCACGACTGCTCGTGCCCCCTTGGTGATTGATATAGGCCACTGCTGTGGCATTGTCAGATTGGATCCTGACAGGACAATTCCGTAACCTGAGCGTCCAGGCCTTCAGGGCCAAGCGTGCTGCCTGAATCTCTGGAATGTTGATGGGCAAGGTAATTTCTGATCTGGACCATTTCCCTTGCACAGTCGCCTCTTCCAGGACTGCTTCCCAACCTGAAAGGCTGGCATCGGTTGTTACCACCTTCTAGGTAACCGGTAGGAAGGATTTTCCCTTCTGCAGATTCTTGGTTATTAACCACCAACTGAGGCTTCGGTGCACCCTTGGAGGCAGACGCATTGGGAAATCTAGGGCTTGGACCTTCTTGTTCCAAGCTGATAGGATACTGTTTTGCAGCAGCCTTGAATGAAACTGAGCATTAGGAATGGCCTCGAACTAAGCCACCATCTTTCCCAACAACCTCATGCAAAGTCGAATGGAAGGATTCTTCTTTGCCTTGACCACCTGAATCAGTTCCTTTATGGCACTGATCTTGCCTTGGGCAAATTACCCTTTTCTGGGCTGCATCTATAATCAGAGCCAAGTATTCTAATCTCCTTGATGGTTTTTAGGAGGATTTCTCTAGGTTGAGAATCCAACCTAGGTATTCCAGGTAGTTGACTGTGGTGATCATACTTTGGTTAGGTACGCTATAATCGTTATACCTTGGGCCCTTAATCTGGTTAGAGGAGGGGCCAGGACTTTTGTAAATACTCGAGGTGCAGTAGCTAGACCGAAAGGCAGAGCTACACACTGAAAATTAAGATTTTCTACCTCGAAGCGTAGATATTTCTGGTGAGCAGGGAAAATTGGTACATGGAGGTATGCATCCTTGATGTCGATTGACACCAGAAGTTCTCCTCCTTGTAGGATGGAGACTACTGATCGGATTGACTCCATGCAGAAAGAGCAGATATACAGGAACCGGTTTAGATCTTTAAGATCCAGAATGGGTCTGACATCTCCATTTGGTTTTGGCACCGTGAAAAGGTTTGAATAAAACCCCAATCCCTGCTCTTGCATGGGGACCACTGAGATCACTTTGAGACAAAAGACGGTCCAATGCTTGAAAGAGAGACTTCTTTTTCTCTGGATCCTTGAGAATGTTTGATCTGAGAAAACGAGGAGACAGGGACTCTCAGAACTCTATCTTGTACCCTAGAGCTATTGAAGAAGTCACCCATTTGTCTGGACACTCTTCCTGCCAGACCATTGAGAACTGCAGAAGTCTTCCCCCCACTCGAGCGAGCGGGGGCGCCCCTTCATAAGGAGGCTTTAGTATTTTGTTTTGTAGGTTTCCTGCCCCAGGACTTCTTTTGTCCCTGGGGTTGACCTTGGGGTTTACCTCTTGAACCAGACGGTGGAGGCGGAGGAGCTTTTTGCATGGCGCCTCAGCTGACCAACTTTTCAACGATAAGATTCTATGAATATGCACCAGCCCAAGCGTAAGGCACGAGGCCTGCTCATGGCGTCTATTGCAAAACATAACGCTGCTGGTAGTTTGGTTAAATCCTGGGCCTGCTGATCAGGAATAACCTTGAGCACCTGTTTAAACGTGTCTCTTAAGGATTGACATACACCGATTGCTGCCAGCGCAGGTTGAGTCACTGAACCTGCCAGAGAAAAAGTGTTTTTTAATAGGAATTCCAACTTTTTGTCCATTGGATCCCTAAGCAATTGAGCACTGTCTACCGGACAAGTCAAACTTTTATTCACAGAGGATATAGCAGCGTCAATTGCTGGTATCTCCCACTTTTTAGTGAATTTCTCCTCCATAGGACAGAGTGTTGAAAACTTTTTATGAGGAAAAAAATGCTTATCTGGGTGATCCCACTCAGAATACATAAGCTTTTCTAGCAATGAATGGACAGAAAAGGCATGCACGGCTTGAGGAGGCTTTAGCGAACCCAAACAAGAAGTGGGCTTATCAACCAACTCAGTTAAGGGTAGCAAAAAATGTGGAACGGACCATCTCAATAAGAGATTGCACCAACAATCTATCAGATTGTGAAGCTGATCCTTCCGCATTTGACCCCTTAGAAGAGGAGTCATCAGCCTCTTCATGGTCCCCTGAAGGAAATTCATCTTCCCCCACCCCGAGATCCTCAGTTTTTAGAGCTTGAAGGAGTCCCTCTTTTGGGGTGTTTCTACTTCCCCTTCTGACCATAGCCTGATGCACAAATGCAGAGGTACTACCAGAAGAGATTGCACCCACTGATTGAGCAAACAGTCCAGCAATTGCCACTGCTATTAGTGCTCAGCCTGGTGCTTTAGTAAATGTGCCAAGGGAATGCCTATGTCACCACTTACATGCCCCCTTTTTGCTCGTGTCCCTCCAATAGTTGTAGAAAGCAAAATAGAGCCTTTTAAAAGTACTCCTGCACTGGACGTTGCCGCACACCAATGCGACGCTAAGCCACGCACCCTCCGTATACCGCACCCCCTCCTCTTTTTAAAAAAAAAGCGTTTCCCGCTTTGCGCGGGCCTCCGATCCGAAGGGATCGGCGTGTGTGTGTGTGTGTGTGTGTGTGTGGGGGGGGGGGGGGGGGCGGCGACAAGGCTGTGACAAACCGCCGTGAAGGCGGTGGAAAATGGAGCGGCATCCGCCAATCGTTTCTGGCTTTCCCCTCTATCCAGGGAGATGGGGAGAGCTTCTGTCCAGGTGGGGGGTGTTTTTAAGAAAAAAATCCCCCCCCCAACACCTTACCGGAGGCCTGGGACTGCTTGCCAGAGGGAAGTCTGCAGCATCTGGTGATTACAGATTGATTGATTGAGGAAAGCATGAAAGGCATGACAACATTTACATTTTAACCTCCCTGGCGGTATGATTATTTCAGATTTTTGATGCTGAAAGCGGTACAATTATTTGGCGTTTTATATTGTAGGCCTGTAATTCTTAGGAATAACTCACTTAAATCTGTCCAAATGAGTCTAGTAGACATCCCGGGTATGATAAAGTTTGAAAAACTAAATCATAAATTATAATATAATAAATAACTATAAATAATAACAAATAATAATATAATAAAAATCATTCAATAATGTAATCAAATCAAAAACTCTGAAATTTGCAGAATTGTCGCTGTCGTTACTTTCAGTGTTTGATGACGAATTTCCCCACAAATCACTATCGCTCAATTCTGCAAGTGATTCTAATTTATTATTGCTGTTTTCTAGCTGGTCTAAAACCACTTTTGATGTAAAGGGACGGACAATCTCCAGTTTCCAGGCAGAAAGAACAGTATATATAATATAAAACTGCATGCAGGGCACTGGACAGACCACTAGGGACAAAAGGGATGTGAAATAAATTGATACAGTAATGTAATCTGTAAGATTACAGTGTACTGTATATGTATTGTGTGTTTTACTTTTTGAATTTGGCGCCGTTCTCCGTCCCCGTGCATCGCAGCGCTCGCAGGGAACAAAGCTCGGCTCCGTGATAGATTGAGCGGAGGATGGCTCGCACACAGTGCGGGGAGACATCGCAGGATCCTGGGGACAAGGTAAGCTCTTCCTGGATCCTGTGATGCAATCTCAAGTGTGGCTCGGGGTTACCGCTTTTGGTACTGAAAATCCACCCCGAGCAACACTCGGGATAACCGCCAGGGGGGTTAAAGAAGACAATTCATAAGAGTATTAAAAATTCCTTAGAAATCTCCACTAACCTTTCCTGCCTCAGGGATTATGTGGTAAGACTAACAGACCCAATCTTCATCCCACACGGTGGGCTCGTTAAAAAATCTTCAGGAACCGGGGCCCCTTTTTATCGGGGGATCCACACTCCTGGTCCCATAAAGCACCCCGCCAGGAAAACGTGATGGCTGAAAAAACCAAAGCACTGGATCCCGGGGTCCAGCTCTCTAAAAAGAGAAGCGTTACAGGCTGAACCTCATTTCTTCCGCCACGAGGCCCGGGTACCATTCAATTCGTCCTGATAAGACACTTTGCATGGATCCGGTTGCATAGCCTGCCCCAGCAAGGAATTTTCCAGTGGAGCTCAGCACAGCACATCTTTACTCGTGACCAACACCTAAGACACTGGCGAAAAAAACAGTAGTGGGAGGGGTTATATAGAGAGTGGACTTCTTGTCTTTGGGTGTGCCAGTGTCCATCGCCTGAAGGTGGCCTATAACCCACATGGTAACTACTATGGCTCTGTGTCCCGTGATGTACGAAAGGAAATTGGCCGTAGCGGACATTTATTAAACCAACAAAATATAACAAACATTCCTTAAAACATGAACCAAAATAATAATACAACAATAAACATAAGGTTGCCAATCTTTAGAGGCACCAAGTACCAATTATTCATTTTGTATCTGCGTAACTACTTACACGGTCCCCAGCCGCACCACACCGACTCGGGGGGCGACCTCAACATTGTGCAGATTCCTCAAAATTTTAAATTACCAGTTAACCCACCATTACCTGGCATTCCACAGGTGACTCCACACCTTAGAGCTGAACAGATTGCTTGTCCTAGATCAAAGCACGCAAATGAGGCCTTGGGCCATGTTTATACTAGTGTCAAAAGCAAGCGTTTCATCTGCGTTTTTAAAGCCTTACAAACCCCTGTCAAGGCTCGGGGTCCAGTACAGTATGCCCACTGCAAGGGACAGTGTTGCTCAAATGGTCATGTTTGCCTTGCTTCATGTTGTATTGCACCAAAATGTACCCAACATGTAAGGTTTAGCTTACTATACCACTCCCAAAATGCCTCCATTCATGTCAATGTAAATGCTCTGCAAAAGCAACACAAATGCCTCTAGGGCATTTACAGTGCATTTGAGATTCATTCAGAAAGCGAAACTAGCCGAGTATATTATAGAAAACGTCTGGAAAGTGTTGATGCGAAAAAGAATCTTATTGCGATAGGCGTGTTAATGGGAATCCATGGTATGCTAAATTTTGAAGCAGGTCTTAATCAGTGGCAGCTGGTACTCAAGATTTCTGGGGGGCGCACAATATTAAACAAATTCACAAGTTCTAAAAATAGGCCACGGGGGAAAATCTGACAGATGACGGAATGTTGGCAACGGAGGAAGCTGTGCACAAGGACAAAAATGAGCATCTGTCCCCGTACCTGTGCTGCTGAGTGTAAACAAATAATATATTCTGACGCTGCTCAAAATCAAGACATTCAGAAAATGCTGCAGCTCAGCTTAAAGGGTCAGTCCACCCAGAACTGATAAATCACCTGCCAGTTTCTTCTTGCCTCAGGGGTACTGAGCTTTGGGATCTGCCCTTTCCAGTCCGGCAGGCCCCCCACACATGTTCATATTTCTCCCAAAATATGTCCAAAGACTCCGGATGGATAAAGGACAAATCGTACTCATAGGAACCTGCCGGACTGATCAGGGTGAAGATATTTGTGGGCCTAAACCCCATCTGCAGAATCTTATCCACCACTGCCCTCCAATGTGGGGGAATTCCTCCTCCCTCCCATTTAAGCTGCACAACATTCCTCCTTTTAAACAGGGAGGAAGATAAAATATTTCCATATTCCTTCCCTGCTTGCTTTCCCTTTCCCAGATCCTGTAGCAGCAATACCAGCATAAGTTTTTCTTACAGCACCAGTAATTGCAGTCTTGTCCTTAGACACATTCAAACCAGCTGGCAGAGAGTCTGATTCAGCTGGGATAGCAGTCTTCTGATTAACAGAGGCAGGACCCATCCTCTCCCCTTGCTCTGAACACTCAGCTACATTCCTGGGTTCAAGCACAGTCTTGTCTACTGCAGACTCCTGGAGAGTTGTAGCACTACTGCTCCCAGCATCTCCTCCACCATTCTCAGGAACAGCTGCTGTGTCTGGTCCAGGAAAAGTCACTGTATTGTCCATGGAGCTCTTCACTGCAGCCTCTTCCCCCAGAAGTTGACAGTTACTCTCACCAGTTTCATCTGCAGCTTTGTTTTCAGCAGGTATTTCAGACGGTATTGTATGTTGGACATTGTCTATGGGTTTGAGCTGACTGCCTATAGCACTACAACCCTCAGCAAACTCATTGTCATTAATAAAATACACATCACTATCTTGCACACACACTGTACCTGCTTGCTGTGTTGTTACCTTTGCGATGTCATGGCTGACAGTGGGATCAGACTTCCTCCCAACTGCTGCAGACTTCATGGTGGATCTTGCTCTCGCTACAGGTCTCTCTTTCACAGGGTGAGGAACGGTGTCCATCTTCTCATCATCATCCAGGGGAATCTGCACCCGGAGGGTATTCCAGCTTACAGATGAACTTCAGCATGCCAGTACCTCCCTCAATCTCCTGCTCAGATGTTCTATATTGCTGCTGCGGAGGGAGGGGGACAGAGGCCTCCGCCATTGAGGGATCAGTAGATGCCTGAGGTGTTGAACAGCTGGGCTCATCCTGCGGGCCCACTTTCTCACTCTCTGCTGACTGTCGGTACCTGCATCTCCTCATTGATTGGGTCACGTTCCATGCAGGAAGCGGCTCCTTCTCATTCGGTTGAATCATTCCTCATTTCTATATTTTTCTTTAAATATTCTGCTATTTTCTTTCCAGAGAGCTCACCAGTTCCTTCTGCTTCCCCACAGCTTGCTCCAAGTCCTTCAACTCAGGCCTCAGAGCCGGTCTCTTCTTGCTGTATAGTTTGGCACAAATCTGTTTATCTTCCTAAATTCAGCCATCAAAATCAACAATTTCTCCTCTTCTTTCTCAATCCATTTCAGCTTACCAACAATCCTCTGTCTAAAGTCAGACAGGGACTCATCACTCCTTGGGCCAGGCCCAGTATCTTCAATAGGCCTATCCAGGGGGCCCCAACCAGGGTCCTCCCCAGGATCCAGCATCCCTCCTGGGGCAGAGAAGCAACTCTAGCCCCTGGTCTCTGGAAGCACAGGAGCTAAGGAACCAGCAACCTCACTGTCAAGGAGCAGAATGGCAGTTTCCCACCATCCCTGTGCTGAGTACCTGGGTCTGTATATCTGCTGTGCCCATTATGAGGGGTTCCCACCATACCTGTGCCGAGTTCCTGGGTCTGTACATCTGCTGTGCCCATTATGAGGGGCTCCCACCATCCCTGTGCTAAATACCCGGGACTATACACCTGCTGGCAGCTGTGCCCATTATGAGGGGTTCCCACCATTCCTGTGCTGAGTTCCCGGCTGGGTCTGTACACCTGCTGTGCCCATTATGAGGGTCCCCAGTGATGTAGCGCTTCAGCAATGCCAGTGGTGGCCCACTGCACTAGCCCTGCTGACGTAGCCAGTTTTCTTTTGCTGGCACCATGCTCTGAGTCCCAAGATGACACCTCTGGAAGGTTTGAAGTCCAGCACCAGCTAAACACATCAGAACTAACCAAGCCCATACACTCTTTACTCTTCCCTAGCAGCAGTAATATGCCCTGGCCTGCTCACTGGCCGACTCCTTTGATCACATCTTGCATTCTGGGACGAGTCGCTCGAGAAATCGGAAGAGATGCTGTGGATCCGATAAAAGTACTGCCATACGGACCACACCCACTAGGGTTGCACCGATACTAGTATCAGTATTGGTGCCGATAGAGTATTTGCACAAGTATTGGTACTCATGCAAATGCACCAATACCTGAAACCGATACTTTCAGGCTCGGTTCTTTGAGCTGTCAGTGGGTCTCCCCAGTGTTAATGAAGTCCAGTAATTGGAGCTGTCAAAATAAAGAAGCAGCCAGCAATGTTTATTAACAACATTGCTCAGCCCTGAAACACTAAAATAAAAAACATTGTTTCTTTTTGTATATTTCTGTTTCTTCATCTGCAGATCGAAGGGAGGAACGTATGTTCCTCTGTTTAACCCCTTAACCACTTGCCGACCGCCTAACGTATATATACGTCGGCAGAATGGCACGGGCAGGCAGAATCACGTACCTGTACGTGATCTGCCTCCCGCGGGCGGGGGGTCCGATCGGACCCCCCCCCGGTGCCATCGGCGGTCGGCATCTGACTGGGAGCGTCGGGAGGCGAGGGGGAGACCATCCGATCGTGGCCCCCCCCTCGCGATCGCTCCCAGCCAATGGGAATCCTCCTCTGCCTGTGTGTAGTTTCACACAGGCAGAGGATGTGATGTCATCTCTCCTCGGTCTGGCAGTTTCCGTCCAGCGCCGAGGAGAGAAGACATGTAAGTCCACACAACACAAACACACACAGTAGAACATGCCAGGCATACTTTACACCCCCGATCCCCCCCCGATCGCCCCCCGATCCCCCCCCAATCACCCCCCCCCCCGTCACAAACTGACATTAGCAGTATTTTTTTTTTTTCTGATTACTGCATAGTGTCAGTTTGTGACAGTTACAGTGTTAGGGCAGTGAATATTACCCCCCTTTAGGTCTAGGATACCCCCCTAACCCCCCCTAATAAAGTTTTAACCCCTTGATCACCCCCTGTCACCAGTGTCACTAAGCGATCATTTTTCTGATCGCTGTATTAGTGTCGCTGGTGACGCTAGTTAGTGAGGTAAATATTTAGGTTCGCCGTCAGCGTTTTATAGCGACAGGGACCCCCATATACTATCTAATAAAGGTTTTAACCCCTTGATTGCCCCCTAGTTAACCCTTTCACCACTGATCACCGTATAACTGTTACGAGTGACGCTGGTTAGTTCGTTTATTTTTTATAGTGTCAGGGCACCCGCCGTTTATTACCGAATAAAGGTTTAGCCCCCTGATCGCCCAGCGGTGATATGCGTCGCCCCAGGCAGCGTCAGATTAGCGCCAGTACCGCTAACACCCACGCACGCAGCATACGCCTCCCTTAGTGGTATAGTATCTGTACGGATCAATATCTGATCCAATCAGATCTATACTAGCGTCCCCAGCAGTTTAGGGTTCCCGAAAACGCAGTGTTAGCGGGATCAGCCCAGATACCCGCTAGCACCTGCGTTTTGCCCCTCTGCCCGGCCCACCCAAGTGCAGTATCGATCGATCACTGTCACTTACAAAACACTAAACGCATAACTGCAGCGTTCGCATAGTCAGGCCTGATCCCTGCGATCGCTAACAGTTTTTTTGGTAGCGTTTTGGTGAACTGGCAAGCACCAGCCCCAGGCAGCGTCAGATTAGCGCCAGTACCGCTAACACCCACGCACGCACCGTACACCTCCCTTAGTGGTATAGTATCTGATCGGATCAATATCTGATCTGATCAGATCTATACTAGCGTCCCCAGCAGTTTAGGGTTCCCACAAACGCAGTGTTAGCGGGATCAGCCCAGATACCTGCTAGCACCTGCGTTTTGCCCCTCCGCCCGGCCCAGCCCAGCCCACCCAAGTGCAGTATCGATCGATCACTGACACTTACAAAACACTAAACGCATAACTGCAGCGTTCGCAGAGTCAGGCCTGATTCCTGCGATCGCTAACAGTTTTTCTGGTAGCGTTTTGGTGAACTGGCAAGCACCAGCCCCAGGCAGCGTCAGGTTAGCGCCAGTACCGCTAACACCCACGCACGCAGCATACGCCTCCCTTAGTGGTATAGTATCTGATCGGATCAATATCTGATCCGATCAGATCTATACTAGCGTCCCCAGCAGTTTAGGGTTCCCACAAACGCAGTGTTAGCGGGATCAGCCCAGATACCTGCTAGCACCTGCGTTTTGCCCCTCCGCCCGGCCCAGCCCAGCCCACCCAAGTGCAGTATCGATCGATCACTGTCACTTACAAAACACTAAACACATAACTGCAGCGTTCGCAGAGTCAGGCCTGATCCTTGCGATCGCTAACAGTTTTTTTGGTAGCGTTTTGGTGAACTGGCAAGCACCAGCGGCCTAGTACACCCCGGTCGTAGTCAAACCAGCACTGCAGTAACACTTGGTGACGTGGCGAGTCCCATAAGTGCAGTTCAAGCTGGTGAGGTGGCAAGCACAAGTAGTGTCCCGCTGCCACCAAGAAGACGAACACAGGCCCGTCGTGCCCATAGTGCCCTTCCTGCTGCATTCGCCAATCCTAATTGGGAACCCACCGCTTCTGCAGCGCCCGTACTTCCCCCATTCACATCCCCAATCAAATGCAGTCGGCTGCATGAGAGGCATTTTCTTTATGTCCTCCCGAGTACCCCTACCCAACGAACCCCCCCCAAAAAAGATGTGTCTGCAGCAAGCGCGGATATAGGCGTGACACCCGCTATCATTGTCCCTCCTGTCCTGACAATCCTGGTCTTTGCATTGGTGAATATTTTGAACGCTACTATGCACTAGTTGAGTATTAGCGTAGGGTACAGCATTCCACAGACTAGGACACACTTTCACAGGGTCTCCCAAGATGCCATCGCATTTTGAGAGACCCGAACCTGGAACCGGTTACAGTTATAAAAGTTAGTTACAAAAAAAAGTGTAAAAAAAAAAAAAAACACATACAAAAATATAAAATAAAAAAAAAATAGTTGTCGTTTTATTGTTCTTTCTCTCTCTATTCTCTCTCTCTATTGTTCTGTTCTTTTTTACTGTATTCTATTCTGCAATGTTTTATTGTTATTATGTTTTATCATGTTTGCTTTTCAGGTATGCAATTTTTTATACCTTACCGTTTACTGTGCTTTATTGTTAACCATTTTTTTGTCTTCAGGTACGCCATTCACGACTTTGAGTGGTTATACCAGAATGATGCCTGCAGGTTTAGGTATCATCTTGGTATCATTCTTTTCAGCCAGCGGTCGGCTTTCATGTAAAAGCAATCCTAGCGGCTAATTAGCCTCTAGACTGCTTTTACAAGCAGTGGGAGGGAATGCCCCTCCCCCCCCAACGTCTTCCGTGTTTTTCTCTGGCTCTCCTGTCTCAACAGGGAACCTGAAAATGCAGCCGGTGATTCAGCCAGCTGACCATAGAGCTGATCAGAGACCAGAGTGGCTCCAAACATCTCTATGGCCTAAGAAACCGGAAGCTACGAGCATTTTATGACTTAGATTTCGCCGGATGTAAACAGCGCCATTGGGAAATTGGGAAAGCATTTTATCACACCGATCTTGGTGTGGTCAGATGCTTTGAGGGCAGAGGAGAAATCTAGGGTCTAATAGACCCCAATTTTTGCAAAAAAGAGTACCTGTCACTACCTATTGCTATGATAGGGGATATTTACATTCCCTGAGATAACAATAAAAATGATTAAAAAAAAAAAAAAATGAAAGGAACAGTTTAAAAATAAGATAAAAAAATAATAATAATAAAGAAAAAAAAAAAAAAAAAAAAAAAAGCACCCCTGTCCCCCCTGCTCTCGCGCTAAGGCGAACGCAAGCGTCGGTCTGGCGTCAAATGTAAACAGCAATTGCACCATGCATGTGAGGTATCGCCGCGAAGGTCAGATCGAGGGCAGTAAGTTTAGCAGTAGACCTCCTCTGTAAATCTAAAGTGGTAACCTGTAAAGGCTTTTAAAGGCTTTTAAAAATGTATTTAGTTTGTCGCCACTGCACGTTTGTGCGCAATTTTAAAGCATGTCATGTTTGGTATCCATGTACTCGGCCTAAGATCATCTTTTTTATTTCATCAAACATTTGGGCAATATAGTGTGTTTTAGTGCATTAAAATGTAAAAAAGTGTGTTTTTTCCCCAAAAAATGCGTTTGAAAAATCGCTGCGCAAATACTGTGTGAAAAAAAAAAATGAAACACCCACCATTTTAATCTGTAGGGCATTTGCTTTTAAAAAAATATATAATGTTTGGGGGTTCAAAGTAATTTTCTTGCAAAAAAAAATTATTTTTTTATGTAAACAATAAGTGTCAGAAAGGGCTTTGTCTTCAAGTGGTTAGAAGTGTGGGTGATGTGTGACATAAGCTTCTAGATGTTGTGCATAAAATGCCAGGACAGTTCAACCCCCCCCCCAAATGACCCCATTTTGGAAAGTAGACACCCCAAGCTATTTGCTGAGAGTCATGTTGAGTCCATGGAATAATTTATATTGTGACACAAGTTGCGGGAAAGAGACAATTTTTTATTTTTTTTATTTTTTTTTGCGCAAAGTTGTCACTAAATGATATATTGCTCAAACATGCCATGGGAATATGTGAAATTACACCCCAAAATACATTCTGCTGCTTCTCCTGAGTACGGGGATACCACATGTGTGGGACTTTTTGGGAGCCTAGCCGCGTACGGGACCCCGAAAACCAAGCACCGCCTTCAGGCTTTCTAAGGCCGTAAATTTTTGATTTCACTCTTCACTGCCTATCACAGTTTCGGAGGCCATGGAATGCCCAGGTGGCAAAAAAACCCCCCAAATGACCCCATTTTGGAAAGTAGACACCCCAAGCTATTTGATGAGAGGTATAGTGAGTATTTTGCAGACCTCACTTTTTGTCACAAAGTTTTGAAAATTGAAAAAAGAAAAAAAAAAATTTTTTTTCTCGTCTTTCTTTATTTTCAAAAACAAATGAGAGCTGCAAAATACTCACCATGCCTCTCAGCAAATAGCTTGGGGTGTCTACTTTCCAAAATGGGGTCATTTGGAGGGGGTTTGTGCCACCTGGGCATTCCATGGCCTCCGAAACTGTGATAGGCAGTGAGGAGTAAAATCAAAAATGTACGCCCTTAGAAATCCTGAAGGCAGTGATTGGTTTTCCGGGTCCCGTACGCGGCTAGGCTCCCAAAAAGTCCCACACATGTGGTATCCCCATACTCAGGAGAAGCAGCTAAATGTATTTTGGGGTGCAATTCCACATATGCCCATGGCCTGTGTGAGCAATATATCATTTAGTGACAACTTTGTGCAAAAAAAAAAAAAAAAAAAAAAAATTTGTCACTTTCCCGCAACTTGTGTCAAAATATAAAACATTCCATGGACTCAACATGCCTCAAAGCAAATAGCTTGGGGTGTCTACTTTCCAAAATGGGGTCATTTGGGGGGGTTTTATGTCATCTGGGCATTTTATGGCCTTCAAAACTGTGATAGGTAGTGAGGAGTAAAATCAAAAATGTACGCCCTTAGAAATCCTGAAGGCAGTGATTGGTTTTCGGGGCCCCGTACGCGGCTAGGCTCCCAAAAAGTCTCACACATGTGGTATCCCCATACTCAGGAGAAGCAGCTAAATGTATTTTGGGGTGCAATTCCACATATGCCCATGGCCTGTGTGAGCAATATATCATTTAGTGACAACTTTTTGTAATTTTTTTTTTTTTTTTTTTTTTTTGTCATTGTTCAATCACTTGGGACAAAAAAAATGAATATTCAATGGGCTCAACATGCCTCTCAGCAAATTCCTTGGGGTGTCTACTTTCCAAAATGGGGTCATTTGTGGGGGTTTTGTACTGCCCTGCCATTTTAGCACCTCAAGAAACGACATAGGCAGTCATAAATTAAAGGCTGTGTAAATTCCAGAAAATGTACCCTAGTTTGTAGACGCTATAACTTTTGCGCAAACCAATAAATATACACTTATTGACATTTTTTTTACCAAAGACATGTGGCCGAATATATTTTGGCCTAAATGTATGACTAAAATTGAGTTTATTGGATTTTTTTTAGAACAAAAAGTAGAAAATATCATTTTTTTTCAAAATTTTCGGTCTTTTTCCGTGTATAGCGCAAAAAATAAAAACGGCAGAGGTGATCAAATACTATCAAAAGAAAGCTCTATTTGTGGGAAGAAAAGGACGCAAATTTCGTTTGGGTACAGCATTGCATGACCGCGCAATTAGCAGTTAAAGCGACGCAGTGCCGAATTGTAAAAAGTGCTCTGGTCAGGAAGGGGGTAAAACCTTCCGGGGCTGAAGTGGTTAATAACCCTTAATTTACTCTAATCAGCTTTAATTAACTACCTATTCTCCTCCATTTAATTATTATTTTCCTGCTTTTTTTCTTTTGTTTACGTCTATTTTATAAACGATAAACAATTAAAACTTTTTTGTTTGCTTTGTTAGTGAATATTTTTACACATATATATTAACATATGTTTACACATTTCACATTGAAAAAGCGCTAAATTTAAACAAAAATCATTTCATTTGTAAATAACTTTTCAATGCTTTGTACCATTGCTGACAGCTGAAGTTAAAACAAAACAGTTGCGGTAGGTATCGGTAATTGGTATCGACGAGTACTAATAAAAAAAAAAAAAAAAAAAAAGTATCGGTACTTGTACTCGTTGTAAAAAAAAAAATGGTATCGGTGCATCCCTAACACCCATTACAGGAAACATAATGCATAATGTGGGAGTCTTCGGGGCGCATCACTCTGTGCCCCGAGGACACTCTAAACGGAAGTCAATATAGCTTCTTAGCCACAATCACATGATTGCAAACATGTCATGCTTCCCATAGCACCTGTGTGTCCGGCGCCCCACACACACTTAAAGGAACCTTTTTATAGCAAGTAGCTTAGGGGGGGGCGGTGCCTCTGCGCCCCCTATTGACGGGCCACCACTGACGTTAAGCTTCCCCTTGGGGCTCATTTACATGTGTGGCAGGGATTGCCGCTCCTCTGAAATGAGATTTACGCTTGTATTGCTTTTCAGGAGCTGTTTGACAGTTGTTGAGGAGGTGATGCGTCACCTCTTCACTGCCTAATACTTCCAGACCAAGCCTTTTCTGGCACTTTTTTTTTTTGCATGTAACAATCAGTATTTTTTACTAGAAAATTACTTAGAACCCCCAAACATTATATATTTTTTAAAGCAGAGGCCCAGGAGAATAAATTGGTGGGTGTTGCAATTTATATAACACGGTATTTGTGCAGCGGTTTTTCAAACCTTTTTTAGTGGAATGCAAAAAAAAAAAAAAAACCATAACTAAGGTTTTTGTAAAATATAAAGGATGATGTTATGACAAGTAAATAGATATCAAACATGTCACACTTTAAAATTACGAACGCCCCCTTCAACGGCAACAAACAACGTAAATTTTACTATCCATAGGCGATGCTTTAAAAGCCTTTACAGGCTACCACTAGATTTACAGCGGAGGTCTGGTGCTAGAATTACTGCCTATGATCTGACATTCGTACTGATACCTCAAATGTGGTATGATAGCTCTATGCATGCATGCGGGACTGACACACGCGTTCATCTTTGTGTGCAAGCATGGGGGGATGGGGGGCACTTTCCATTTTTTTTTAATATTATTTATTTGCATTTTGGTAAATATTTTCTGGGCGACTTGCCAAACAGTCTATATTTATTGCTGTAAACATCCTTGTGACAGCAACAGGCATGTGACAGGTACTCTTTATGGATAGATCTGGGGTCTATAAGACCCCAAATACCTTCTCTGCACTTAAAGGCATACAAAACACCAAGATCTGTGTTTTTGAATGCTTTAGATTTTTTTTAAATGGCGCCGTTGACTTACGGGTAAACCAGAAATCCCATCATGCCTCTGCCAATAGGAGTCATGCCTGTGATTGTCAGGGTCTTGCAATGTATCATGGGACTTGTAGTTTCAAAACAGCTGGAGGGGCGAGGTTGCCTACCCCTGCCATAGTCTTTCTGATCCAGTCTTTGTTCGACATGCTGGCTGGTCGCTCATATCTCCTAGTGGGATGGGAGAGCCAGAGAAAGCCGCCCCTTCCCACTGCTTGTAAAAGCAATTCAGCAGCTAGTCAGCCGCGGATTTTTACATTTCTTGTGGGCGGAATCAGATGGTCAGTGCAGCAAAAAAATAAAATTTTTTGTAAAAATCCGCCCATTACAAAGTTCACAAATGGTTTTTTTTTTTTTTCCTGCACGGGCCATCTATTTCAGCCCACAACGTGTAGAAATCCACCCATCATGGACATGAACTCGCCACGGGAGCGCGGGGCACAATCTGACAGAAAATAAAAATTCTGTCGGCTATTGTGCGCCTGCGCTGTCTCTCCGTGACAACAGCTGATGTTAAAATCAGCTGTTGTGCTCTTACATAGTGCGCATGCGCTTTTCAGGCCGGGCACTATCCGATGAGGGCACTTCTCGACAGAACACCAGCTTTAAAGAAACATTACTGAGGTGATGCCTGCAGCTGCATATAGAGCTTTTAAAAAATGGATGGCGACGGATGTGAATGGAAGCTGTTGTAAATGGATGATCATCCATTTACTGTACATCCGTTTTTCCATAGAGATGCATCGATGTCCGTTTTTTCATCTGTCAATGGATGGATGAAAAACAGACAAACGGACAGCATGTTTGAAAGGGGCCTCAGGCTGCATTCACACTTCAGCATTTTAAATTGCGGGCAGATTTGCCGCAAATCCGCCTGCGTTTTGAAAGCGGTGATGTGTGAATGGCAAATCGCAGGACTTGCATTTGAGATGCCATTCATTTGAATGACACCTCAAATCGCGGCGCGGGTCTGCCGCGATAAATCATGCTGCAATCGTGGCAACACGCATCGCGGGAAGCATCTCGCCCAACAGTAGCTCCGGAACTTTATTTTGGCGACATGCTTCCCGCGATGCGTGTTGCCGCGATTGCAGAACAATTTATCGCTCGACAATCGTGGCAGACCTGCGCCCCGCGTTTTGAGGTGTCATTCAAAAAAGGCATCTCAAATGTGAATCAAGCGATTTGCCATTCATACATCGGCGCTTTCAAATCGCAGGCAAATCTGCCCATGAGTCAAAATGCTGACGCGTGAATGAAATCTGAGTGAGTAGAGAACGTTTCTGTACTTACATTAATGATTTGTGTAAATGCTGGATTAAGATCGTGAGGGGGGGTTGAATCAAAATCACGTTTTTTTTTTTTAACGATTAATCGTGCAACTCTAGGTGGAACCCTCTAATGTATGGAAATCTCAAACTTCAAAATTACCACAATAACTGGTCTCTGTGATATGTCACATATAATACACATCATCCGAGAATAAAATTTAACTTAGCAGGGATGGTGGAAACCCCTCCTATAGATATTTCCCATACAAATTACCTTCAAGTGCAGTAATTCAAGTAATATGTGACATATGTATTACACATTAAAATAAAAATAAGATTAAAAAAAAAAAAAACTTAGCAGGGATGGTGGAAACCTCTGCTATAGATATTTGCAAAACAAACTTAAAGTGTAAATTCACAATATAATACTAACTGAAACATAATAAATACACTGCATTTAGATGCTCCTAAAACTGCACACATCTTATGACTGCGTTTTAGAAACCTGTGAAAATGAGTAACTAAGGTAATGGAGTTCTGTCCCTGTGACATTCTATTCCCTGGGCTATTCTGTACAGAACTTCCCTTTCTGCTGTATCTGAATCATTACATGGAATCTCTATACACTCCTTATTATTTCCTCCTCTGGTCCAATGTTCTTAATCTATAGCAGGGGTCTCCAAATTTTCTAAACAAAGGGCCAGTTTACTGTTCTTCAGACCTTAGGGGGGCCGGACTATGGTCATTGGGAATAGAAAAGGTCCCGACGTCAGTGGGATTAAACCATGCCCCATCGCTGGGTGTCAGTGGGAAGAATTGTGCCCCGTCGCTGGGTGTCACTAGGAGGAATTGTGCCCCGTCGCTAGGTGTCACTGGGAGGAATTGTGCCCCGTCGCTGGGTGTCACTGGGAGGAATTGTGCCCCGTCGCGGGGTGTCACTGGCAGGAATTGTGCCCCGTCACGGGGTGTCACTGGCAGGAATTGTGCCCCGTCGCTGGGTGTCACTGGGAGGAATTGTGCCCCGTCGCTGGGAAGAATTATGCCCCGTCATTCGGTGTCACTGGGAGGAATTGTGCCCCGTCGCGGGGTGTCACTGGGAGGAATTGTGCCCCGTCGCGGGGTGTCACTGGGAGGAATTGTGCCCCGTCGCGGGGTGTCACTGGGAGGAATTGTGCCCCGTCGCGGGGTGTCACTGGGAGGAATTGTGCCCCGTCGCGGGGTGTCACTGGGAGGAATTGTGCCCCGTCGCAGGGTGTCACTGGGAGGAATTGTGCCCCGTCGCAGGGTGTCACTGGGAGGAATTGTGCCCCGTCGCTGGGTGTCACTGGGAGGAACTGTGCCCCGTCGCTGGGTGTCACTGGGAGGATTTGTGCCCCGTCGCTAGGTGTCACTGGGAGGATTTGTGCCCCGTCGGGGGCGTCACTGGGAAGAATTGTGCCCCGTCGCTAGGTGTCACTGGGAGGAATTGTGCCCCGTCGCTGGGTGTCACTAGGAGGATTCGTGCCCCGTCTCTAGGTGTCACTGGGAGAATTTGTGCCCCGTCGCGGGGTGTCACTGGGAGGAATTGTGCCCCGTCGCTGGGTGTCACTGGGAGGAATTGTGCCCCGTCGCTGGGTGTCACTGGGAGGAATTGTGCCCCGTCGCTGGGTGTCACTGGGAGGAATTGTGCCCCGTCGCTGGGTGTCACTGGGAGGAATTGTGCCCCGTCGCTGGGTGTCACTGGGAGGAATTGTGCCCCGTCATTCGGCGTCACTGGGAGGAATTGTGCCCCGTCATTCGGTGTCACTGGGAGGAATTGTGCCCCGTCATTCGGTGTCACTGGGAGGAATTGTGCCCCGTCGTGCGGTGTCACTGGGAGGAATTGTGCCCCGTCGTGCGGTGTCACTGGCAGGAATTGTGCCCCGTCGTGCGGTGTCACTGGCAGGAATTGTGCCCCGTCGTGCGGTGTCACTGGCAGGAATTGTGCCCCGTCGTGCGGTGTCACTGGCAGGAATTGTGCCCCGTCGTGCGGTGTCACTGGCAGGAATTGTGCCCCGTCGTTCGGTGTCACTGGCAGGAATTGTGCCCCGTCGTTCGGTGTCACTGGGAGGAATTGTGCCCCTTTGCTGGGTGTCAGTGGGAGGAATTGTGCCCCTTTGCTGGGGTCACTGGGATGAATTGTGCCCCGTCGTTCGGTGTCATTCGGAGGGTGTTGTGCCCCACTGTTGGTGGCAGTGGATGAAATGAAATAGTACCCCAAGGGTTGGATAAAAGCAAGCAAAGGGCTGCAGTTTGGAAACCACTGATCTGTAGATTTTTTTCTATCGGTTGAATATTCTGTAAGGCTAGGTTCACACTTATGCAGTTTTCAGTGCGTTTGCAGAAATGCACCACAGCCCGTTTAACATTAGCTCCTACAGGTCACGTTCATAACCATGCAACTTCCACCAGTGCGTTTTTTTTTTGGAAAGGCGCAGAGACTTCATGCAACAGGGTATGTTTTTTTGGCTCCATAGACTTCAATGGAATTGCATCAAAAATGCACACACGTGTGTTTTTGGTGCGTTTTCCTGCATGACAACAGCCACCTCCTCCTATTACCATTAGCACAGCCAAAAAAAAATGTAATGAATCAAAATACACAAAAAATTAAACGCATGACAAAAAAAAAAAAAAAAAAACGCAAAGAGCGCCTCAAAAAGGCATCGACTGCACATGCATGGACGTGAACCTAGTCATAGGGAAGGGAACATTCACTTGTGGAAGACGACAAATAGCTGACATTTCACACGTTATACACAAATTACAGGGAATGTTCCTGACTTTCCTGTGCTGAGACCCTCACACAGCGGATTATATACAGACACACCTCATAGTGTACACAGTACAGGGACACTTACTATTCAAAGATATCCTCCCTGTCTTCTCATGGCTTCATTTGAAATTTGTGTTGTGCAGACAGCCCTGTGTGTATACAGGAAGTAATACAACTCAGGTCATGGACACTACATTTCCCACAATGCTCAGCGTTCTCCATGAGCCAACTTCCCTGTGTGATCTCCATCGCTCCCTCCTCCCTTCATTTCTATTCACAGAGGAGACAATGGAGGAGGGAGCCGTCTACACAGAGCTCAGCCATTGCTGGGATTGTGGCAGTGTGACATATAACCCCGCACTCATATCTACACATTGGGGTTGATTTACTAAAGGCAACTAGAGTACTCCGCAAGTGCAATTGCGCTAGAGCTTAGTAAATGAGGTTCACTTTGCAAAGAATACCCAATCACATGCAAAGAAAATTTAAGAAACAGCATTTTTGCTCGCACATGATTGGATGATGGAAGTCAGCTGAGCTTCTGCTCATTTACTAATCTCTGGAGCAACTACTCTTGCAGAGTGCAACTGCACTTTGCGAAGTGCACGTCTATTTGCCTTTAGTAAATCAACCCCATTACATATACATTTCTTTTTCTACACAGGACATTTTTACAAACTCTCCTGAACGATTTAACTTGACAGATAGTAACCCACATTTAAAACGTCCGTTTGGCCGCATTTACACGCCGCGTTTGCGTTTGAAGCGTTTTTCAAAATAGGCAAAAATGAAAAACGCCTGTAAACGAAACGTGGCTAAACGTGAGTTGACGCGTTTAGCCACGCTTGGCATCTGAAACGTCGGAAACTTCAATGTCTGAACTCATTTTTTTGCCTTCAAAGAAAAGCCTATAAACGCAACTGCCTAAAAACGACATTAACCACTTGCCGACCGCCACACGCCGATGTACGTCCTTTTTTTGAGGACGGATATCGTTCTGGCAACAGCTAGCTGCCATAACCCCGGTATCCCCGTTTTCGGCCGGCGGTCTGCTACAAGATAAAAGTGGTCTCTGTGGCGGATTCGTCACGAGATCACTTTTATCGGTGGCAGGAGAGGGCCCCCCCGCCGCGATCCGGTGCCCTCCGCCACTTACTGGAGCCGTCGGTAGTGGCGGAGGCGATCGCGTCCTCTCACTTGCTGTGCATGGAGACGAGTGAGGGGAAGATGGCCCCCACCTGTCTCTATGAGACTGCAGGGCGGAAGTCATAATGTCACTTCCGTCCACGCCTCTTAAAGCCACATTTTTTCAAATGACATTTTTTTTTTTTTTATTGCATTTAAGTCCAAATATGAGATCTGAGGTCTTTTTGACCCCAGATCTCATATTTAAGAGGTCCTGTCAGGAATGTTTACATTCCTTGTAATAAGAATAAAAGTGACCCAAATATTAAAAAAAAAAAACAGTGTAAGAATAAATAAAATAAAATAAATAAGAAAAAAAAAATACATTTTTAAAATGCCCCGTCCCGACGAGCTCGCGCGCAGAAGCGAACGCATACGTGAGTAGCGCCCGCATATGAAAACGGTGGTCAAACCGCACATGTGAGGTATCGCTGCGATCGTTAGAGCGAGAGCAATAATTCTTGCCCTAGACCTCCTCTGTAACACAAAACATGCAACCTGTAGAATTTTTTAAACGTCGCCTATGGAGATTTTTGAGGGTAAAAGTTTGACGCCATTCCACGTGCGGGCGCAATTTTGAAGCGTGACATGTTGGGTATCAATTTACTCTGCGTAACATTATCTTTCACAATATAACAAAAAATTTATTGTTGTCTTATTTTTTTATTCAAAAAAGTGATTTTTTTCCAAAAAAAGTGCGCTTGTAAGACCGCTGCGCGAATACGGTGTGAAAAAAAGTATTGCAATGACCGCCATTTTATTATCTAGGGTGTTAAAAAAAAAAAAACAATTATAATGTTTGGGGGTTCTAAGTAATTTTCTAGCAAAAAAAACAGTTTTAAACATGTAAACACCTAAATTCCAAAACGAGGCTGGTCTGTAGCCTGAGGACAAGGAGAGACGATCAGAGGCATCTCCTCGCAGAGGACACCCGGACAGGTAATCAGGGCACTTATCATCAGTGCCCAGATTACAGTAAAGCCCCCCCGTGCCCATCAGTGACACCAATCAGTGACACTAATCAGTGCCCATTAGTGATGCCAGTCAGTACTGCCTTTCAGTGCCCATCAGTGACACCAATCAGTGACACTAATCAGTGCCCATTAGTGATGCCAGTCAGTACTGCCTTTCAGTGCCCATCAGTGACACCAATCAGTGACACTAATCAGTGCCCATTAGTGATGCCAGTCAGTACTGCCTTTCAGTGCCCATCAGTGACACCAATCAGTGACACTAATCAGTGCCCATTAGTGATGCCAGTCAGTACTGCCTTTCAGTGCCCATCAGTGACACCAATCAGTGACACTAATCAGTGCCCATTAGTGATGCCAGTCAGTACTGCCTTTCAGTGCCCATCAGTGGCGCCCATCAGTGCCATCTATCAGTGCCCATCAGTGTGGCATATTAGTGCCTCCTCATCAGTGCCACCTAATCAGTACCCATAAGGGCCACCTCATCAGTGCCCATAAGTGCCGCCTCTACAGTGCAGCCTCATCAATGCCCATCAGTGAAGGAGAAAAATTACTTATTTACAAAATTTACTGACAGAAACTAAAGCCTCGTACACACGATTCGATTGTTGGCCAACCGAGCGTCTGATTTTTGTCTTAAGGGCGTGTGCCTGGACCTTGTCTTGCATACTAATGTTACACAATTGTTGGCCAACAAACACGAATGTAGTGACGTACTACGAGGAAATTCAGCTCTTGAGCGCTACTCTTTGGGCCCCTCCTGATAATTTCGTGTTTGGTGAGCATTGATTCTGAGCATGCGTGTTTAGACTTTCAACTTTTGTGTGACGGACTTGTGTACTGACCATCAGAAAATCTGACAACAGACCATTGTCCGCCGAAAATTTACTAGCATGTCATCCAACATTAGCTGGCCGAAAGTTGGACAACAATTGTCAAAAGGAGCGTACTAACGTCGGAATTTAGGACAACAGTCCGTCAACAGACAATCCCCTTCCAACAAAAGGAGAGCACCTGCACTTGCATAGTATTCAGTCTACTTGCCTTTAGTAAATCTACCCCTTTATCTCTATCTCTCTCTGTATCTCTCTCTGGGCCAGTTCACACCAGAACACGGTGCCAGACACCCACATTGTGTGCGCATTTCCCACACTGTCTTCAAAATGCCCTGCAGTTGCAATCTGCAGCTGGTGTCAATGTTAACTTATTGACATGCAAACGCAGGTTGCAAACACAATACGTTTATCTGTATCAGATTGTATGGTACAATAGTGCCATGCAATACAGTCGCTCTGCATTTTATAAAGTAGTGCATTTACTACTTTTGCTGCAGTCCAGCAAGATTTCAGCCCATTCAAATGAGTGGGCTGAAATCACACTGCACTCAGATCACATGTGAATACGTGCTGTGCGTTCCTGTGTGATTTGTGGTGTGAACACACCCTCTATGTATCTCTCTCTGTATCTCCTTCTACATAGGTGTGTGCAGCCTATTGCATTAGGGTGTGCACCCCAAAGCTCAAACACACATGCCTATCTCTGCAGCCTCAGCTAGAAGTGACTTCCTGTTCATTCACAAAGTTTACTATGATTCAGTTCTGCATGTACACAGTGAGCAAGTGTGTTCAATTAGAAAAGGAACTATTTACTAGCCCCTTCCCCTGCTCCCTATTCTGAAACATCAACTCCAGCAGCCAGGGGGAGAGGAGAGGAGGGAAGCCAGCAGCACTGATGGGCGGCAGGGGGGGGGGGGGGTGTAGCCTGGGAAGTAGGGGGAATCAGCACAGCACATATTGATTAGGGTTTGCCCAGGCATACCTGGCACAGCCCCTGCACACACCTATGTCATAGTTACATGGTTAGTAAGGTTGAATAAAGACACCAGTCCATCCTGAGTGAGCACCCACAATTGTCCCCATCCCCGCACACTGCATCCCATCAAGATGCCCATCCACTATATTGTAATTTTTTTTCATATTTTTAAGGTACCTATGTAGCGCCATCAATCTACACAGTGCTCCACCACACCCACACCAGTCCCCACCCCCAAGGGGGCTGCATTCCAAGGTCCCCAACTCCCATACACCTGGGCCAATTTTTGGACAGAAGCCAATAAGCCTAACAGCGTGTCTTTGGAGTGTGGGAGGAAACCGGAGTACCCAGAGGAAACCCACACAGGCACAGGGAGAACACGCAAACTCCAGACAGGTAGTATTGTGGTTGGGATTCAAACCAGCGACCCTATTGTTGTAAGGCGAGAGTGCTAACCACTACACCACTGTGCTGCCCTATGTCCTCTCTATCTCTCTACATACATGGACCAAAATTCTGCTGGTTCAGCAGGGACCGGCCAAATTCCAATCCAAATGTCAATACATGTATGGGCCCTGTGGTTGAATGGTAGGTAAATCGACTTCTGTACATCCACCTTGTTGGATTTTAGCTGTTCGATTGCTGGCTGCAGGCTATAAAAGTCTGAAGCGCTGATCACTGTATTCAGACGGTGGGGAAGTCTCCCCACTGTCAAAATACAATGTCTCAGTGGGAAGGATCCCCCCCCCATCCATCTAAATTTGTGGATGGGAGAATCGGGTCTTTTTTTTTCAATCAACCCGCTGGCTGAGAGGAAATAAAATGACTACTGTATGGGTAGCTTAAAGTGTTACTAAACCCGCAACAGTAAAACCTGTCTGTATATGCAGCATAGCATGCTTGTTATACTCTCTGTGGAACATTGTGTAAAAAGGCTGTTTTATCCTGTATGCACAGATCCTTCCCTCCTGCACTGTCTATCTGAAGAAGGCCAGCTAACACACAGGAAGTAGCCAACCTGCACATGCTCAGTTGTATCTTTTATGCTGGAGAGAACAGTTACTTGTTCTCAGAGCTAGCCAGGTCATATGATATTGGCATCACACATGTGGGCGTGTATACAGGCTGCAGGAAAAATCTCCTTCCACCTGAACTCACAGCACTGGAGAAACTGTGGAGTTTATCACTGACCGTGGTATACAGATCAGCCAAAAAGGTATATAATGGTAATATTTTAATATAAAAAGAAGATTTATAGGCTGTGGGCCACTGTGGGGGGACAGATGAACAATTTTTATATTACTTTAGTGACACTTTGGGGCTGATTTACAAACCATTTGCGCCATGAGTTGAGGCGCACGGTGAGGCACAACGTACATTTTGGTATTTACGAAACGTTTGCGCCGGTAACACAGCTCTATTCCCCATTTACTATAGTAGTCTCGGCACACGGGAGGAGGCATCAGTGCGCCACTATGGACCTGGTGCAGGGCATCTTCAACTCAAAATTAAAAGAAGCTGGAAGTGCCAATATTATGGGGGTGATGTGGGGTGATGTGAGGAAGTATAGCAATAACTTCCCAAGTAACAAATATGCCCAAAATAGAATGAGAAAGTAACTTTTTCTGAACAAGCCTGCTGTGCCTGCAAGTATGTTTAGAACTGCGTGAGGTCAATTTATGCACTGCGCACGCGCAATCAGCATTCAAATGTATTGGCTCACTGCGCCGGCAAAATCTTAGTAAATTTCAAGCAACGTAAATGCATTTGGGTGGGTTGAACGGGCGCACCTCTAAACTTGACATTTTTTTTACGCTGTTTCACTTTTATGTGTTTTTTTAAGGATATTTGCACACAGGTCATGTTAGCATGCTATGTTGCCAACATGTGACAAACTTATGTAAAAAGACTCTCGCTACTCTAGCTCCTCCTAAAAGGGCATTTAACCTTCACCCTCTTAAGCCTCATACACACGATCGGACTTTGTACAAACTTTCTTGTGGATTTTTGTACAAAGGGCGTTGTCCGCCAACTTGTATTGCATACACACGATCGGACTTTTAGGAAACAAACACAAACGTAGTACTGACATACTGACGACACTTCAAAAGAGGACGTTCAATTCTCCGGCATCACCATTCGGGGCTCCTTCTGCTAATTTCGTGTTAGTAGACGTTTGGTCAGTGCTGATTCGCGATTTTCAGTTACATGTGTTTCTTGTGCGTTTCCGACCGTTTGTTGGGCAACCAGCCATGTTGCGCAATCCTAGGAGAGAGCGTGCTATTTATGGGCTTGGAGTTCTTGCTGTGACTCTAGCCCGGTCCAGGAATAGTCGGAGTAGTAGGATGAGTAGTGTTTGGGTCAAAACTTGGCTACTTAATTGTGACCAATTTAGCCATATGCCCTTGCTGCGTGAGCTGCAGGAGAATAATCCAAATGGTTATCGTAATTATCTCCGGATGACGGACTCCTGCTTTCAGCAACTATTGTCCTTGCTGCCCCCCTATATCATGAAGCAGGACACCTGCATGAGGGCTGCTATTCCAGCAGAGCAAAGGCTCATAGCCACCTTGCGTTATTTGGCGAAAGGGAGGAGTCTCCAAGATATAAAGTTTACCACTGGTATCTCTCCCCAGGCTCTTGGAGTCATTATTCCTGAGACATATAGTGCCATCATCCAAGTCCTGCAGAAGGACTATATTCGTGTAAGTTTTTTGCTTTAATATCACCTTCATGTTTTCTAATGTATTTTATATTTTTTGTATTCCATCCTTCCCATTTTTGTAATATGCTGTGAATGAATGTCCTCTTTGTCCTCCTGCATGCTGTAACCTTTTGTTCGTGGCCTACATGCATATTTTCCTTCACTAACCTCCCCAGCATGCTACCATGGGCCCATACACACCTAGCCTAGTAACTTAACACTGTATTTTTTATGCTTCATTTTTATGTTTATCCTAAACACCCCCTAAAATGTGTCCCAGTCTTATTCCTGTCCTTAAATTCATGCAGAGTGCAAGAGTCCCTTTTTTTGTGGTGCAAACACTTATTTTGAACCCCCCCCCCCCCAAAAAAAAATGCAGAGTCAACCGATACAACTCCTCTATCTGCTGATTTTGCTAAACACATACACAGTATACCTTATTTTTTGAGTTAAGATTGCTGCATAAATTATCAAAAGCATGTAGTGCAAGGGCCTGCCTGATTACCTTCAAAATGTACAAATTATACGTTCGTTATGATGAATTTAGCATTATGAGGGGCTACCACCATCCCTGTGCTGTGTTCATTATGAGGGACTACCACCATCCCTGTGCTGTGTTCATTATGAGGGGCTACAACCATCCCTGTGCTGTGCTGACTTCCTGGGTTTTTAACTTCATCATAACGAATAATCATAATTAACGAACATTGTTATTATTTTGTCAGATGTATGTCAAAATGCGTATAGATTTTGACAATGTGCATTCTTTTTTTTTGGATTATGCCACTTGTTACCTGTCCACTGTCCACAATCTTGTAAAGATGGATGGTCTGGCAGAATTTAACTTAATTTTTAATGCATTTAGCTCTCATGGAAGCGTAGAGGTTTACTTGTCAAAAACATCTACCCATTCAACCCCCCCCTAACATTTTTATAATGTGCCTCCAGAGGGGTTGAGGGAGCATATAATTATAACTTATCCAAATATGGTTGCAATTTTATGTGCTCAAGTATTATTTTTTTTCTTTGTTTGACTCCACAGTTTCTTTCAAACACCCAGCAATGGCAGGATGTGGCGGCCCAGTTTGCCAATTTATGGAATTTCCCCAACTGTGGAGTTGCCTTTGATGGCGAGCATGTGAGGATAGTCCCACCACCAAACTCAGGATCATATTATTTTAATTATAAAGGGTTTTGCAGCATAGTTCTGCTTGCTGTGGTGTCAGCCAACTATGAGTTTATGTATGTTGATGTTGGTATGAATGGACGCCACTTTAATGGATGTGTGATGATGCGTACAGAATTCTATGATCGGCTACAGAAAGGGAGCTTACATTTGCCACATGCTCAGGACAATATTGAGAGACTAAATTTTGTGTTTGTGGCAGATGAGGCCCTTCTTTGGGGGAACATATTCTAAAACCCTTTCCAATGAGGAACTCACCCCAGAACAACAAATTTTCAACTATCTCCTCTCTCATGCCAGAAAGGTTGTGGAAAATGCACTTGGCATCCTTTCGAGTAGATTTAGACTCTTTTTAACCGCCATAAACTTGGCAGAGTATAAAATTAACCATGTGGTGTTATGCTGCTGCATCCTCCATAATTTTTTAAGGAGGAATGTTTCCAGCTTCATTGCCTCAGGGCAAAGTGATGAGCCTTTTTCCCGACCAGCTGAAGAGGCTGTGATGCCAGCTCTGGAAAGTGCGTGTGCTGGTTTGGGCTCCCAGAATGCCCGTCTTGTCCGTGAACAATATATGAACTACTTTGTCGGTAGAGGGGCAGTGCCTTGGCAGCAAAATGTACTTGCTAATGATTAAATATTTGACCTATTAATAAAATAATATTTCATTTGAACTACTGTTGTTTGTGTTTACTAGGTTTGCAAATAGCCTTGATCTTTGTCATTTTTGCCACTAGTGCAAACCAACCTGATGTGCAACATGAGGTGACAATCTCGCTTTGATCTAACTATTATGTTGTGCTTTGTCTCGGCTACACACATTTTAGAGTACACTGTCAATGTAACTACACCAACTTAACAAATATACTGGTATGGAGCATTGAAATAAGAAGCCACACATTCTTTTTAGTTCAAAATTTTTTATCCGTGCATATTCACATGTGCGTTTAGAAAATGATTATTTTATTTTTTTTAAGAAACAGGCATGTTTTAAAACATAACTTACATAACTCTGGAACTTACAAAGTTCAACTTCAAAAAACTGTAGGCAAATATCACACATATATTTTTTTTTTTGGTCATCAAAATATTTTTTTTTTCCAAAATATATATAATTTTTTTGAAAAATAGGCATGTTTAAAAACATAACATACACAACTATGGAACTTACAAAGTTCAACGTATACACCTTGAAGGCAATATCAAACATTATACTGACAAAAATGTCTTGATATTGCCTTCATCAGATGGGGTGATGTCACCCCTGTAAAAGCCAAATTTTGAAGATGCACACAAATTGGGAGTCCAAATGGGTAATGTCAACATGTGCTATCTCCCATCATGGGGGATCAATGGATGTGTTTTGTGGGTGCAATTCCTTCCTCTCACCTACTAGCGTTATAAAGAAGGGGTTGAGGAAGGGGCTGCACCCACAAAACGCATACATTGAAATCCCATGATGGCAGATAGCACATGTTGGCACACCACGTGGATCTTTAAAATTTGGCTTTAAAAACTTTCAAAAAAACATTACACTTGGAATGTGGACATCATCATGCAGCAGGAAATGAAGAACATGATTTAAAAAAATGTTAACGTAAAAAGGGATTAGATTCTCCCCAAAATATCGATCGTGTTCTTCATTTCCTGCTGCATGATGTCTAGGCGATTATGATCTGGCCAATGAGCCTTTGGGCGCTGTCTGTAGTAAAAGGTTCTGCTTCCTGTTCCACAACCAGCACATTACCTAAAAATGGGTTAAAAAACATGTATTTAGAAATATGCAGGCATACATAGATTACCTGAAGCTGGGGTGTCAGACACTCGCCGGGTGGGGTACACATCTCTCCCACTTCCTCCACCTCTCTTTCCTCCACAACCTCAGTGACGCTGGGGCTAAGTTGCCATTCAGGCTGGCGAGGTCGGGGGTCCCGGCGAGGTTGGGGGTCCCTGTTGTCTGCGTCTTTTCTCCCCTATCCCCAAACTTGTGTTCCAGAGTCCTCACAACTGTAGTCATGATTTGGTCCTTTATCAAATTTGGATGGGTGTATGTTTCCCATCATAATCCTCCCTGCGTAAAATCTCCACCATCTCCACCATTTCATCAAAGGACATGTTGGTGGCCTTACCTCTCCTCCTCCTAACACGCTAACACGCGGTCCGTACGTAGGCGTCATGACACTCGGAGAGCGGAGTTTTCACGCATAGGCAGTGTATATCAGTGCAGAATGAACGTGTGATGTAACGTAACTTTCAGTTAGGCGCGAGACGAACGGAAGCCGAAAGTAGCCACGAAAAGGTACGCTTCTAATTTCTGTCGCTACCGCTAGTACTTTTAAATGACTGTCTTTTGCTTTGGAAATGTAATTTTGCTCTCGGACTGTTTTTAAACACAGGAAACATGCGCAACTTTACAAGCATACTATAGACATCCACACCCCCCCCTCACACCCCCACCCAGGTACAAAATGTAAAGGAATAATTCACTTTTATTGTTTCACTTTTAATCATTATTAAAGTCCATGGACCCAGGTCCCCAAACACTTTTTATGGCAATAGCTTACATATTATCCATTAAAATTATCACTTTTGTATTTTCCCATAGACTTTTATAGAGTGTTCCGCGGCTTTTGAATTTGCCGCAAACAACATAAACGGTTTGCTATTCGGCGAACGGGCGAACAGCCAATGTTCAAGTCAAACTCATGTTCGACACCAACATACAGCCCATCCCTACTAAACCGCCCACTATATATAAACGTCCTGGACTTTGGGGGGGGATATCTGAATGATACCTGTAGCTACAGACATCATTCAGATATCATTATTTTCAGCCAGTGATTCTGTGCATGATAAGAATGATCATAGCGGCAGTTCCACCGCTTGATCGTTCTTATAGGCGATGGGAGGGGACATCCCCCCTCCCGTTGCCATCCGGTGCTTCTCTGGGCTCTCCCGTGCCATCGGGTGCCCGGAGAACAAATCGGCTGGCGCCGGATGAGGACGATAGAGATGACTGGTGACCAGATGGTCATAAGTCATCTCTATGACCGTCGGAGGCCCGGGCGTGACGTCATAACGGAAATTAACGAAGCCGCGACCGCGGCTGTCAGCATGAGATCGGTGAATTTTTTTTTCCCGATCTCATGCTTCCAGCCTAGAGGAGAGATGTGGGGCCTTATTGACCCCGCATCTCTCCATAAAGAGGACCTGTCACATAGATTACTATTACAAGGGATGTTTACATTCTTTGTAATAGGAATAAAAGTGATCAAAAAAAAAAAGTAAAAACAAGTGTAAAAATAAAAAAAATTAAGTAAAATAAAAAATAAAATAATAAAAAAAAAAATTTAAAACGCCCCTGTCCCCGGTAGCTCGCGATCAGAAGCGAACGCACATGTAAGTCCCGCCCACATATGTAAACGCCACTCAAACCACAGGTATCGCTGCGTGCGTTAGAGCGTGTGCAACAATTCTAGCACTAGACCTCCTCTGTAACGCTAAACTGGTAACCTGTAAAAATTTTAAAGCGTCGCCTATGGAGATTTTTAAGTTATGAAGTTCAGCGCCATTCCATGATTGTGCTCAATTTTAAAGTGTGACATGTTAGGTATCTATTTAATCAGCGTAACATCATCTTTCACATTATACAAAAAAATTGGGCTAACTTTACTGTTTTGTTATTTTTTATTTCATGAAACCGTTTTTTTTCCAAAAAAAAGGCGTTTGAAAAATTATTGCGCAAATACCGTGTGAGATAAAAAGTTGCAATGAGCACCATTTTATTCCCTAGGGTGTCTGCTAAAAAAACATATATAATGTTTGGGGGTTCTGAGTAATTTTCTAGAAAACAAATGATGATTTTTACATGTAGGAGAGAAGTGCCAAAATAGGCCCGGTATTGAGGTGGTTAAATAAAGGCCTATATTGTGACCAGATTATGAGCTATACGCCACCCATTATGGTTTGCCTTGTGTTCTGTTTTGCAGACATCTGATCACTATTACATAAAAATGGTTATATATATGTATATCCATAAATGTATATCTAAAAAAAATGGTCTATCTAAGAAAGACACATGTTAATCAATATCACATAAAATTATTATCTATATGGATACCCATGGGCGTCCGCAGAACTTTTTTCAGGGGGGGGCATAATTTTTATGTTTACACTATTGAATGCAACGCTGCCACAGTGCCAAACGCTGCCACTGTGCCATCAAACACTGCCAATGTGCCATCAAACGCTGCCAATGTGCCATCAAACGCTGCCACTGTGCCATCAAACGCTGCCACTGTGCCATCAAACGCAGCCAGTGTGCCATCAAACACTGCCACTGTGCCATCAAACGCTGCCACTGTGCCATCAGACGCTGCCAATGTGCCATCAAACGCAGCCAGTGTGCCATCAAACGCTGCCACTGTGCCATCAAACGCTTCCAATGTGCCATCAAACGCAGCCACTGTGCCATCAAACGCTGCCAGTGTGCCATCAAATGCTGCCACTGTGCCCATCATATGTTGCCAGTGTGCCCATCATATGCTGCCAGTGTGCCCATCATAATTGGCGGAGAGGCGGTTTAGTGTTAGGAAAGTGAATAGTCATTCACTTTTCTAACACAGCTGAGTGACCGGCGAGCGCCAAGCATGGCGCTTG
Source organism: Aquarana catesbeiana (assembly GCF_042186555.1). Classification (NCBI taxonomy): domain Eukaryota; kingdom Metazoa; phylum Chordata; class Amphibia; order Anura; family Ranidae; genus Aquarana; species Aquarana catesbeiana. The sequence goes on from NC_133326.1 coordinate 657,889,016, forward strand.
TAGGTCACCATTTTTGACGCCTATTAGAGCCTATGGCTCTAATCAGGTGCTTAAAAAACACCCCCCCGCCGATGTAATTCAGGCGTCCTGCGCCCGAAAAGGGGCCGGGTGCCTGAGTAGGGGGTGGCAGCGGTGGCCATAGATAGATTCATTCAATGCATGAATCTATCTATAGGTGATAGAGGGGTGGCAGGAGAGAGGGGGCGGCACTCCCGTGCGCCCTTAATGCACGGGCCGCCATTGTGTTGTGGCCATATTTTGATCTTGATGAAAACAGCTATACAGACTGTATAATACAGTCTGTATAGCTGTTTCCATCAAGATCAAAATATGGCCACAACAGTTCCAGTTGTATTGAAATACAAAAAAATTGTACATAGTGGTAATACAGGCACTGCTGTTACCTGTGGTTCTTCAGGGTCGGGATAGTCCAGGCACTGGCAGTCACTCAGGCAGTGTATTCCCTGTCGTCCCGGGCTCCCGGCCACTGCACGCCACGCAGCTGTGACCTGTGGGAGGAGCCGGCGCCGCATGCTGCAGGCACAAAATATTTTACACAAGGAAAGGCAGAGGCAGCAGCCAATCGAGGCGGCTCAGGCGGGTCAATGTCACATTCAGCAGAGTGGCGAGCGCAGAGGCTCGAGCGGCAGAGCCAATCTGATGCTCGGCCAGGGGTGAGGAGGAAGGGATGGTCACGCACGATGTAGTCGGAAAAGACAGCCCCAGCAACAGCCAGGCTTTGAAAAAAACACCACGGCTGCCGCGGAGGCGGCCGCGGCGGCCGTTGGTTGCAACACAGGGACACACAGATTGACACACAGATTCCAGGGGGGGGCAAATGACCCCCCTTGCCCTATGGTGCGGACGCCCATGTGGATACCTGTATAATTCTGGTATATCCAATAAATATTTGTTTATCTAAACATAGGCATACAGTCTTATATAGTTATAATCATAATTATATGTTTTTCATAATACTAACTCGTTTCTTAAAACACTTCTACTTATAAAATCACATTTTCATATATTTTCTTTATACCAAAGTTGTTGGGTCCGCAGATACTAAAATTATAATATGTCTCTGTGACCTACATTGCCATACATTATTTGAAATGACTTATAATAACCATATAAGTACTTTTAAAATATTTTTGACTGGCACAAAATTCACCTCTTTCTACCATGTGTTGAGCTGGACGTTGAACATTCCCATTGGATGTTTAGAGATGACTTAGTTTGTCTAAACAGTTCCTAAAAATTCACACAATAGGTTTTGTTGGCCAAGGTGTTATCTATTTAAACAGTTCCTCACTCGACAAGAGCTACCATTGTTCCAGCGAGTCTTTCTCACAATATATGCTTGTAAAAGTCTTAAATAGTTTATATATTGGAGACTTGTAACACATCTGAACTCACAAAGACCTTTTAAACACTTGCCAACCGCCCCGTAGCCAAATGATGGCTGCAGGGCGGCTGGATAACTCTGGGATCACGTCATATGACGTGATTCCAGAAAACTGCTCCCGTGCGCCCCCTGAGGTGCGCACACGGGAACATCCGTGACCGCCGGGTCCGGAGGACCCGGCTGATCGCGGCCGTTTACCATGTGATCGCTCCGTCAAATGACGGAGCGATCACATGTAAACAAACCGGCGTCATGTCATGTTGGTTCCTCCCTCCCCTCTCTGTACCGATCGGTACAGAGGGGGAGGGATCGGATGGGAGCCGCGCTGTTGGCTGGATGTGTAGTGCCCACAGCACAGCTCAGTGACATGTACAGTCACATCCATCCATCCCTCCATGCTCAGCCATCCCCCCCATGCTCTGCAATTCCCTGTGCAATACTCTGCAATTCCCTGTGCAATACTCTGCAACACCCCGCAATACCCTGTGCAATACCCCACAATACCCCGCAATACCCTGTGCAATACCCCACAATACTCTGCAATACCCTGTGCAATACTCTGCAATACCCCACAATACTCTGCAATACCCCACAATACTCTGCAATACCCTGTGCAATACTCTGCAATACCCTGTGCAATACTCTGCAATGCCCCGCCACACTCTGCAATACTCGGTGATACCCAGTCATACTTTGCCATGCTCAGCCATAATCGGCTGTACTTGGCCATATTTGGCTGTACTCGGCCTCTGTATGTGGCCAAGCTGTGGAAGTCTCACACATGTGGTATCGCCGTACTCAGGAGAAGTAGGGGAATCTATTTTGGGGTGTCATTTTTGGTATGTACATGCTATGTGTTAGAAATATTGTATAAATGGACAATTTTGTGTTAAAAAAATGTGTTTTAACCACTTCCCGCCCGCCGGCCGTCATACGACGTCCTTGACTTTGTGTGGGGATATCTGAATGATGGGTGCAGCTACAGGCATCATTCAGATATCAGCTTTTTTCACCTGGCGATTCCCTACACCATAAGAATGACCATAGCGGCTGTTCCACTGCTTGATCGTTCTTATGGGAGGCGAGAGGGGAGTCCCCCCCCCTCGCCTCCCTCAGGTGCTTCTACCGACTCACCGCTAAGATCGAAGCCAGGATCTTTTTTTTTTATTATTTTAGGCTTCCCAGCCTAGAGGTGTGATGTGGGGTCTTATTGAACCCATATCTCACTGTAAAGAGGACCTGTCATGCCATATTCCTATTACGATTTGGGTTATTTTTACCAAAGATATGTAGCGGTATAAATTTTGGCCAAAATATATGAAGAAAAAATTACTAATTTGCAAAATTTTATAACAGAAACAAAGAAAAATGCATTTTTTACAGAATTTTCGGTCTTTTTTCTTTTATAGCGCAAAAAATAAAGAACCCAGTGGTGATTAAATACCACCAAAAGAAAGCTCTATTTGTGTGAAAAAAAGGACAAAAATTTCATTTGGGTACAGTGTTGTATGACTAATTGTCATTCAAAGTGTGAGAGCACCGAAAGCTGAAAATTGGTCTGGTTATTAAGGGGGTTTAAATGCCCAGTGGTCAAGTGGTTAATTCATCAATCTTGTTTTAACTGGCTTCAAGAGAGTAATATCATAGTTTATCTATATTTTGAGGCCTAAGCAACTCTCACATTTCTGACAGTAAATATAAAATGTATTTCTTCATGAATTCACAACAACACTACTTTTATCTATATTGGACAACTTATAGATATGATTTCCATAATTACCCCGGTCTGTGCTGTCAGATCGCATCAATTTTAAACTAGATTTGAACATAAGGGGGAGATTTACTAAGGCGGGTGCACACAGAATCTGGTTCATCTGTGGATAGCAGCACATCAGTTTCTAATTTCAGCTTGTTCAATTAAGCTTTGACAATAAAACCTAGGAGTTGATTGGTTACTATGCAGAGCTGCACCAGATTATGTGGGCATCAGTTTAATATATCTACCCTTATCTATCCTCACAGAGACATTTCAAGGGAAAAAAAGTCATTTAAAACTACTCGCGGCTATAATGAATTGTCGGTCCGACAATACACATAAAAGTTCATTGATAAAAACGGCATGGGATTTCCCCACAGGGGAACCCCGAACCAAAATTTTAAAAATGCGTGGGGGTCCCCCTAAATTCCATACCAGGCCCTTCAGGTCTGGTATGGATATTAAGGGTAAATCCGTGCCAAAATTTAAAAAAAAATGGCGTGGGGGTCCCCCCAAAAATCCATACCAGACCCTTATCCAAGCACGCAACCTGGCAGGCCACAGGAAAAGAGGGGGGACAAGAGAGCGCCCCCCCTCCTGAACCGTACCAGGCCACATGCCCTCCAGATTGGGAGGGTGCTTTGAGGTAGCTCCCAAAGCACCTTGTCCCCATGTTGATGGGGAGAAGGGCCTCAACCCCACAACCCTTGCCCGGTGGTTGTGGGGGTCTGTGGGCAGGGGGCTTATCGGAATCTGGAAGCCCCCTTTAACAAGGGGACCCCCAGATCCCACCCCCCCTGTGTGAAATGGTAATAGGGTACAAATTTCACAAAAAAAGTGTCAAAACGTTAAAAAAAACACAAGAGACAAGTCCTTTATTAATTTCTTCTTCTTTTGACTTCTTCTTCCATCTTCTTTCTTCTGGTGTTCTTTTGGTGTTCTTCTTCCTCCATCTTCTTCATCTTCTTCTTCCTTCGCTCTTCTCCTCCCGCGTCTTCCTCCAGGCTTCTTCTCCGCTCATGACGTTTACATGACCCCGCCCCCTCTGACAACACGGGGAAAGCCTCAGGAAAGTCCAGTGAATTCTCCGTGCATCAGAGGAGGGCGGGTCACCGGGTGGCCCCACCCTCCGTTATATAAGAAATGTCAGAAGAAGCATCACACGGCTGAAGACTCCAACTGAGGCGGATCGTGCAGACGGAGTGGAGAAGAAGCCTGGAGGAAGATGCGGGACGAGAAGAGCAGGGGAAGAAGAAGATGGAGAAGAAGAACAACACCGAAAGAACACGAGAAGAAAGAAGATGGAAGAAGCCAAAAGAAGAAGAAATTAATAAAGGACTTGTCAAAAACCGTCTCTTGGGTTTTTTAACCTTTTTGGACACTTTTTTTGTGAAATGGTAGGGGTACATTTATACCCGATTGACAATTCACACAGGGGGACTGGGATCTGGGGGTCCCCTTGTTAAAGGGGGCTTCCAGATTCCGATAAGCCCCCCGCCCGCAGACCCTCACAACCACCGGGCAAGGGTTGTGGGGATGAGGTCCTTCTCCCCATCAACATGGGGACAAGGTGCTTTGGGGGGCTACCTCAAAGCACCCTTCCAATGTTGAGGGCATGTGGCCTGGTACAGTTCAGGAGGGGGGCGCTCTCTCGTCCCCCCTCTTTTTCTGCGACCTGCCAGGTTGCGTGCTCGGATAAGGGTCTGGGATGGATTTTTTGGGGGACCCCACGCCATTTTTTAAAAAAATTTTGGCGCGGGGGGTTCCCCTTAAAATCCATACCAGAGCCTTCAGGTCTGGTATGAATTTTGAGAGGGACCCCACGCCATTTTTTTTTCAATTGTGGCACGGGGTTCCCCCTAATATCCATACCAGACCTGAAGGGCCTGGTATGGAATTTAGGGGGACCCCCCTTATTTTTTAAATTTTGGTTCGGGATTCCCCTGTGGGGAAATCCCATGCAGTTTTTATCAATGAACTTTTATGTGTATTGTCGAACTGACAATTCATTATAGCCGCAAGTAGTTTTAAATTACTTTTTTTCCTTTGAAATGTCATTTTGCTGTCAGACTGTTCTAAACACGGGAAACATGTGCCCCTTTACAGGCATACTATAGACACCCCCCCAGGTACGAAATTTAAAGGAATATTACACTTTTATTATTTCACTTTAAGCATTATTAAAATCACTGCTCCTGAAAAAAACGGCCGTTTTTAAAACTTCTTTTTGCATTGATACATGTCCCCTGGGCCAGGACCCAGGTCCCCAAACAATTTTTATGATAATAACTTGAGCCTTTAAAATGAGCACTTTTGATTATTCATGTTTGTGTTCCATAGACTTTAACATGTTCGAACAAATTTTTTGCCTGTTCGCATGTTCTGATGTGAACCGAACCGGGGGGGGTGTTCGGCTCATCCATACCTGCCAGTGACATTTACACAGTAATCAGTGCATTTTTATAGCTCTGATCGCTGTATAAATGTCAATGGTTCCAAAAATGTGTCAAAAGTGTCCGATTTGTCTGCCGCAATGTTGCAGTACCGCTAAAAATTGCAGATCACTGCCATTACTAGTAAAAAAAAATGGCATAAAAATGGCATAAATCTATCCCCTATTTTGTAGACGCTATAACTTTTGCGCAAACCAATCAATATACATGTCGCTTATTGCAATTTTATTTTTCCCAAAAATATGTAGAAGAATACATATTGGCCTAAACTGATGAAGAAATTTGATTATTAAAAACATTTTTGGGGACATGTATTATAGCAAAAAGTAAAAAATATTGTTTTTTTTTTCAAAATTGTCGCTTTATAGCGCAAAAAATAAAAACCACAGAGGTGATCAAATACCACCAAAACAAAGTTCTATTTGTGGGGACAAAAAAGGGCGGCAATTTTGTTTGGGTACAATGTCACACGACCGTGCAATTGTAAGTTAAAGCCATGCAGTGCCGTATCACAAAAAGGGGGTCATTAAGGGGATGACCACAGATGACCAGATCTGTGTATCTGTGCAGAGAAGACAGGACCACAACTAATTGCAATTATAATAAGATTTATTAATAACATGGCAAAAACACCCAGCACCACAAACAGAATACAAGAAAAAGTGAAACACGTGTGATAAATGAAACCTAGTAAAGAAAAACGACATAACTAGCAAAATATCATGTATTATAAACTATATACAAGAAAGGGGAAATATCAGGTAAGACAAGGTCGACCAGGAGGTGCAAGGATCAGCAGGTTATGAAGGAGGCCAAAGCTGGGATCAGATACAAAGGGAACAGGTAGAGAAAGTGGGATCAGGGGAACAGTTACAACAGAGTAAGGGTCAGGGGAACAAGTACAGAAGCATGATCAAGGCAGGAGCAACAGGATTAGGATGTTTGGCACACAGGGCACTGTGGAAAGCTAGAGGAGGGGCTAAATACCCTCCCAACAACCAACATCAGGTGCAGACTACTTCCTGGGATCTGCTGGCTGCTGGGAGACACCCACAGGTGGACAGGTATTAAGACCACAGTGCCACCAGTAAGTGTTAGGTTCCTGACACCATTGACACTTACTCCAGCTCTCTAACTGAAAGTCTGTATTTCAGGATAGATGGGGAGCTTGAGGAAGATTCTGCAGGAGCCACTGACCCTGATTGCAATGCTTTGAAGGTTCATTTGAAAAAAACATATTACAATCCATTTTTTCTTGCAAATATATTGTATATGCACATATTTGTTTAAAGGTGGAGTTAACCTTTAAAGGTTCAGCCATACATCAGAAACCAAAACCTCCTGAACAAGACAGAAATAGCAAAAAAAAACTAACATGGTTTTTAACTATTCCCTACTTTAGGAAATGGGAGTAAAGTTTTGTATTTAGATTAACATTGACTTAATTTAAACTTAAATGCCTAAAAGACTTACATACCTCTGGTCTTATTTCATTACTTTACTCTTCTATGATGAACACATCCAAATCAATATTGCCACAACATTAAAAAAATTAGAAAAACAAGGTTGGCAGTAGAAGATGAATTATGGAGATGAAATGTGCACACAACTAGGACACACTCTTAGAATATTTTCATTACAAAAACTAATTACAAACTTACTCTACTTAAATTATACTTTGTACCTACCCAAATAGCCAGCATTGCTTTCATTAGGTAACAATGCTGGAATGTCTTGTCTTGGAGACACTGGATAAAAATACGGGGACTTGTAGTACTGCAGATGCTAGATAACAATGATGAGACTTTTACGCTGCCCATACATGAGTTGAAATTCAGCTGGTTCAGCAGGGATCACCCAAATATCGCTCAGTGTGTGAGCTTCATCACAGGGCCAGTTTTAGCCTTTTGTAGTCCAGACATTAGATATTAATGCCAAGACTTGCAGTCCAGCAGACACTGAAAAATAATGCTGGGACTTGTAGCACTGTAGACATTAGATAAAACTTCAACTTGTAGCCCTACACACACTGGAAAGCAATGCCAGAAGTTGTAGCACTGCAGACAACAAATTATAATGCTGGGATTTGTAGCCCTTCACACACTGAGCAGGGCTGGTTAGGATATGGTTTGTACAAGTAAAATTGTTTTCTATTTATTACATTTGCAATTTTAATGCATTTTCATATACCATAATAGATTCAATTCACATGTTTTGTTGAGAAGTTGAAATAGCAATAATAACCTCTGAATTACAACATATCCAAAGATGATTGAACTCATGGTATTGTGCATTAATGTATCCTTTGTTAAGGCAACCTATTGATTATAAATGGGCGGTCAACATAAAACAAAGGACAAAAAATGCATATTGCCCCTTTTTTTTAGTAATGCAGTGCACAAGGCACTTTATGTGTGATACCCTCTCTAATTGTACTGCAGTTTATGAAATCATGAATCTCAAACTCATTCCACCTTAACGTCCTGATATATATTTTAACCATGAAAACACAAGCCTTACAATGTCCATATATAGTTCTTTAACTGGAAGCTGTAATTAATTATGTGTTTGTTGCTTCTTAATACAATGGGTATGGACTAACATGTCCTTCACAGTTGTTGCTCTCTTATAGGTTATATTTAGATTTGTTGGTGAAACATCACAATTATGAGATATTCTTGCAAAATAGTCCAAAATTTCTGAAAATCCACGGTTTTCAGCCATGAAAACTTTAATCAATGTTTCTATATATAACAGGTATAGGCCAACATGTCCTTCACAGCTTTTGCTCTCCTACTGGTTATATTAATACAATTTCACACAATATAGGATCTTGTGGGCAAAAATTCCTAAAAATAAATACATGTATTTCTGATCCATTCCGACTTGGTTATGTAATGTTCCTATCGTGCTGATTTAATTCCTTCACTAAAGTCAGCCATAGATGGTTATAGCCGCTAGATGTAATCACTAGGTGTTCTCCCGGTGGGGAAAGTATCCCCTTCTGGAAAAACACAATGGCATGCCGGCAGGCATTCCCCCAATCAAGTGATTTTCTTTCCTGCAATCTGTTGCTACAAGAAAGAAAATCCCTCCATCTATGGCATAATACTTTGGCAGAGTGGAATCTTGTTCTAGGGATCAATTGTAACATGATTTAGAAGGCTAATAAGTGGTTTACAGAGTTTGATATGAATGGCTTTTTCCCTAGAATATATTTTGTTTTTTGGTGTCAAATAACATGTATCCTCAAAGACACATCAGTCACGTTTTAAAAAATTTGTAAGGCTTCTAATCGGTATGAATCCTCTGGTGTCTGATTAGTGAAGTCTTCTGTATAACCACTTGTTAACATTCTGAGAAGAGAAAAGGCTTCACTCCTATGTGAATATTTTCATGTTTAGTAAGATGTGTCCTCTGTGAAAAACACTTGCCACATTCTGAACATTCAAATGGCTTCTCTCCTGTGTGAGTTTTCAGGTGTCTACTCAGATTATTCTTAGAACAGAAGCATTTGTCACATTCAGAGCAAGAATATGGCTTCACTCCTGTGTGAACTCTCTGGTGACCGATTAGCAATTTCTTAGATAAAAATGTTTTTTCACATTCAGAGCAAGAAAATGGCTTTTCTCCTGTGTGAATCCTCTGGTGATTGATTAGCCATTGCTTAGATGAAAAAACTTTTTCACATTCACAGCAAGAAAATGGCTTCACTCCTGTGTGATTCCTTTCATGATGAACAAGACTTGTACTCTGTGAAAAGCACTTGCCACATTCTGAACATTTAAATGGTTTCTCTCCAGTGTGAATCCTCTGGTGACTGATTAGTGATGCTTTCCATGTAAAAACTTGTGCACATTCTGAGCAAGAAAATTTCTTCTCTCCCGTGTGAATATTTTTATGCTGATCAAGGTATCTGCTCTTTGAAAAGCACTTGCCACATTCTGAACACTTAAATGGTTTCTCTCCAGTGTGAATCTTATCAGAGCATTGATACGGCTTATCTCCTACTTGACTCATTGTCTGTTAATGATGATCTGTTTACCTGTAAAACAGAATCAGAATAGGTCTTAAATAGTAGTTATTTTTTTTACCAGTTTGTGAAAATTGTTTATATGGAATGCTTCAATGGAATCTTAAAGTGCATTTTCACTTTTAAACTCAAATTGTAATAATGCCTTAATTATATTTGTTAGGTGTTCCTATTCACATAGCAAAGCGTAAAACATAATAAAAAACCCTGCATACCCTTTTGCTTGCTTAGAAATTCTACCTATCTTCCCCTTCTATGTAATATTTCCATAATTACTCCTGTCTCTGCTGGCAGATCCCATCAGATAAAAAAGTGATTTGAACACTATCTGTCCTAACAAAGGGTTAATCCCAATGCATTGAGCAGATTATTTATTAGTACAAAACAATGAAAATACTGTGGTATAAATAGCCTTTTCAGGGGACACAGCTCTGGTAATTTTCTGCATTTTCTGCATTTAGAAGGCTAATAAGTGGTTTACAGAGTTTGATATGAATGGCATTTTTCCTAGAATATATTTTGTTTTTTGGTGTCAAATAACATGTATCCTCAAAGACACATCAGTCACGTTTGAAAAAATTTGTAAGGCTTCTAATCGGTATGAATCCTCTGGTGTCTGATTAGTGAAGTCTTATACAGTATATTGCTTTTGAATTTTGGGTTTAAATGTTGGTGTTAGGTCCATTGTAGTCCTTTACACAGGTTTTAGTCATTTGGAATTAGACTGTGATTGAATCAGGGATGCCAAACTTACAACAGGTTCTATGAAGGTTATTATTTTTTTTTTAGTTTACAGTAGTAGTAAAGCCATACACAAAAATGTATTATATCACAGCTTAACAGTTCTTAGATGTGGTGGCTGAACTAGTTTAATTGTTATCTTTTATTTTCATAAATAATACAGTTTAGTGAATGTGGGGAAGCTGTCCTGACTTTCATCATCCAATCATGAGCCAGCAAAATTCATTTTTTGTTTTTCCTTTGTTCTACTTGCATCGGTAATTGGGTAAAAAAAAAAAAAAAATTACCTAGCTTCATCTCATTCACTATGCCAAGTGAAAAATATCTTTGTAAAGTAAACATTCTCTAATTCTTTAGTAAAGTAACCCCTTTTTGAGAGAAAATAACCTAAAAATTCAATGTAAACAACAAAATAACAAAGACATCTACCAATGTTTAATACAACTTATATAAAACGATTGCCAAATACAACAGTGTTTTAAAAAGTCCATAATACACCCTAAGATACAATTGTCAATATAAAAAAATACCAACATGCAACACAAATGTACAATTATAAAATATAACGTTACCTGGAATGGTGTAGTATAGAGACGTCTCAGTGAAACCTTTTTCTCCTGAAAATCCAATGTACTGACTGAGTTTGCCTTACCTTATATACTATTCAAAACCATTTTCTGCAGCAGCTTTTGATTTGCTACAAGGGCTTCATTTGCCTAACAAAGGGCATGTTTCTAGTAATCTTATTGGACAATTGCTTCCACTCAAAGTCATTAACATTTTAACAATGGAAGGGGAATATATCAGAATAAAGGTTACATTTAAAATACATAATTGGCTAAATAGATACCAGTGTTAAGTTCTCCCCTGATTTTAATGTCAGTGACAATGGTCAATAGATACTTTGTGTTGTTTTTGAAAGTTTAGCCTAAAATGATGTGCCTGTCTTATATTTAAATCCATGAACTGGGTGCACATTGCCCGCAAACAACTGTAAGTCATCATTTAAATCTGATGAACAATATAAGAAAATATCAAGAAACACACAGGGCTTTTATTCAGCCTTGCAAATGACTGCCTTGTGTGCAAAATACATCAAGGATTTCCTTCTTGGCATCTGTGTATATAGGCCATTATATTTTTGCATTAAACCTACAGTGTATTTTAACCAGTTAAGGACCAAGCCTCTTTCTGAGATTTGGTGTTTACAAGTTAAAAACAGGTTTTTTTTGCTAGAAAATTACGTAGAATCCCCAAATATATTATATATAGATATATATATCTATATAGATATAGATCTATATAGATATATATCTATCTATATAGATCTATATCTATATAGCTATAGATATAGATAGATATATATATCTATTATATATAAAATATTTTTTTTTTTTCCTAGCACCCTAGAGAATAAAATGGTGGTCATTGCAATACTTTTTGTCACACAGTATTTGCGCAGCGGTCTTACAAGCGCTCTTTTTTTTGGAAAAAATTCACTTTTTTAAATTAAAAAATAAGACAACAGTAAAGTTAGCCCAATTTTTTATATTGTGAAAGATAATATTACGCCAAGTATATTGATACCGAACATGTCACGCTTCAAAGTTGCGCCCGCTCGTGGAATGGCGACAAACTTTTTACCCTTAAAAATCTCAATAGGCGACGTTTAGAAAATTCTGCAGGTTGCATTTTTTGAGTTACAGAGGAGGTCTAGTGCTAAAATTATTGCTCTCGCTCTAACAATCACGGCGATATGTCACATGTGTGGTTTGAACACCATTTGCATATGTGGGCGCTGCTCACGTATGCGTTCGCTTCTGCGTGCAAGCTCGTCGGGACGGGGCGCTTTAAATAAAATTATATTTTTCCTATTTATTTTACTTTTCATTTTTTATCTTGACACAGTTTAAAAAAAAAAAAAACATTTGGGTCAAAGCATGACAGGACCTCTTAAATATGAGATTTGGGGTCAAAAAGACCTCAGATCTCATATTTACACTAAAATGCAATAAAAAAATATATATTTTTATGTCATTTAAAAAAAAAAATGTCCCTTTAAGAGCATTGGGCGGAAGTGATTTTTTGAAGTTGCTTCCACCCTGCAATGATATGGAGATGGGTGAGGGGCCATCTTCCCCTCACTCATCTCCAAGTCAGCCCAGGGACAGGACCCGATCACCTCCGCCGCTGCCGACGGCTCCGGTAAGCGGAGGGCACCGGAGAGTGGTGGGGGCCCCTCTCCCGCCACCGATAAAAGTGATCTCATGGCGAATGTAAAATTACAGTCAGTGGATCCAATAGAACTCATAAAGTGCATAAAAGTGAAAAAAAAATCACGTAACTAGAAGAAAATCGCATAAGTAGAAAAAAGTTGCATAAGATGAAATAAATCGCATAGATAAATCCAAAAGTGTAAATATACAGTCAGTGGATCCAATAAAACTCATAAAGTGCATAAAAGTGAAGAAAATCCCATAAAATGAAAAAAATCGCATAAGTAGAAAAAAGTCGCATAAGTAGAAAAAAATCGAATAAATCCAAAAGTGTAAATATACAGTCAGTGGAGCCAATAAAACTCATAAAGTATATAAAAGTGAAGAAAATCACATAAGATGAAAAAAATCGCAAAAGGTGAAAAAGTTGCATAAATTAAAAAATCGCAAGTGCAAAAAAGTGAAAGAAAACCACTAGATAAATAAATAAATTGAAGTGCATAATCCAAAAAGTGCAATAGAGTTCCAACGTAGTCGGGAAAAACAAATCTTCATATAACAGTTCATGCAAGAAAAACAAAAGTGCATGTGCAGAAAATCAGTTTCAAATTCCTCCAAACATCGACAATCTGTGGTGCGCCACACGTTTCCCCCAGCCTCTAACCTCTATTAAAGACCCCTACGGGTCAAGGCAAGCCTGCAGTCTGGAAGCAGATGTGATCCAACAATCGATCGATCTCCTCCGATCGTCACAGTACTGGCGGGTCTCTGATGGAAGGCTTCAGGCTTGGCAGGTAAGGTGGGGGCATGCAATATAAAGGAATAACCCCATCGTGTAGTAATCCAACACAGTTTTATAAAAACACAACGTAGTAACTTACTGCTTCCAGACTGCAGGCTTGTCTTGACCCGTAGGGGTCTTTAATAGAGGTGATAGGCTGGGGGAAACGCGTGGCGCACCGGAGATTGTTGATGTTTGGAGGAATTTGAAACTGATTTTCTGCACATGCACTTTTGTTTTTCTTGCGTGAACTGTTATACGAAGATTTGTTTTTCCCGACTATGTTGCCTGGTAGCCTTTTTGTTGTTACACTGAGGAATTGACATTAGTTACATGTTCCAGTCACATTTATTTTGTGATATTTAGTTCCCTGTCTCACAACCTGCCCCAGCTTTCTGCTGACTCACCTCCAAATCTTTCCAGATCAATGGACCTCTTTCATTGCCCTGCACTGGACCTCTGTTTCACAATCTGCCCCAGCTTGCTGTTGACTCACCTCCGAGCCTTCCTTGGATCACTGGACCTATTTCCTTGTGCTACACTGTGAACAACTGGGCATTTTTTTCTCCACTGTACCCAGACCTCTCAAACATGCTGCTCCTGAACACATGCTCTGGATATCAACAAGGCACTACTTATTTTGGACTTTATTGTAGGTAATAGGTTGGACCTTTTGTGCTTAACTGAAACCTTGCACAAACAAAATGATGGCATCCTTTTCAACCAACTCACCCCTTGGATTGTTTTGACCTCCCACGTCTCTCCGTCAAAAGTGGAGGTATAATTGTTATTTACAGCTTGCTGTATACTTTATCCCCTGTAAATGTAACCTCTTTCTCTTCCTTTAAATGTCTTGCTCTCAAGGTCTGTGTTCCCCACTCATCTGTTATTGCTACTGTTAGGTACCTGGTAGTTGAGCCCGACTGGTAGAAGGAGACCTCTCTTAAACGCTGGTTCAGTGGGAACAGTGGTCTCTTGAGCACAGTGGGTAGGAGGGCCTGATGCAGGTTCCTGTGGTAGCAAACACTGGAACTGGGAAGACGTCCCTCCGGGATGGCTGAGCTGCGGATGCAGGTAGGCTGAAGCGGATCAGCAGGCAGACAGGTGGATGACTTGGCAGCAGCAGAACCTGGAGCTTGGCAGAGCAGGCTGGAAGCAGCGTCACAGGATACAGGCAAAGCAGAGTCAGACAGTCCGTTTGGCAGGAGATCAGGCAAGTATGTCGCAGAAGGGCTAATCCAAGAATAGTCAGGCAGGCAGGAGTTTGGCAACGGGTCACAAGATATAAGCAAGGTCAGGCAGGCCGGGTCGGATTGGAGACAGGAGAATGGTCAGACGGAGCCGGGTCACTAGCAATACAACAACAGGCAGGATACAGGAACTCAGGTGCAGAGCTGCAGATGAACAGCACCTGATGGAAGCATCTGACAGTCTTTTAAAGGGCCCTTGGCGCCAAAACAGCGCTAGCGCGAATAGGCGCGTGCGCGGACGCGCAAACGGGTGCGCGTGGGAGCGCTCCGGTGCCCCCTGGTGGAGATTTCAGCAGAACTGCCCTGGAAAGGGCCCTCGTGCACCTGCGCGCATGCATGTTCGCCCGACGGCCACTGATATGCCCCTGACAGCTACTGTTTATCGACCACCCAAGTCTTGTAGAGAATTCTTATGCGACTTTGCGGATTTGCTTCTATTTTTATGCCTAAGTTCTAAAATAATCATTATACTTGGGTATTTTAATATACACACTTACTTAAAGTTTAATATACACACTTAGTTAAAGTTTTCCAGTTTAGCTGAAGATTTCTTGGCTCTACTGGAATGTGTTGGTCAAACTCAATTTGTGCACACTTCCACGCATATCAAAACACACACCCTGGACCTTATAATTGCCAATGGTTCTTTTGTCTCTGCTTGACTAATGCCCTGTACACACGATAGGATTTTCCGATGGAAAATGTGTGATAGGACCTTGTTGTCTAAAATTCCGACTGTGTGTAGGCTCCATCACAAATTTTCCATAGGAATTTCCGACACACAAAGTTTGAGAGCTTGCTATAAAATTTTCCGACAACAACATCCGTTGTCGGAAATTCCGATTGTGTGTACACAAATTCGACGCACAAAGTGCCACGCATGCTCAGAATAAATGAAGAAACGAAAGCTATTGGCTACTGCCCGTTTATAGTCCCGACGTACGTGTTTTACGTCACCACGTTCAGAACGATCGGATTTTCCAACAACTTTGTGTGACCGTGTGTATGCAAGACAAGTTTGAGCCAACAACGTCGGAAAAAATCCATGGATTTTGTTGTCAGAATGTCCGATCAATGTCCGACCGTGTGTACAGGGCATTAGAAGTGTCTGTCCATCTAGCTATGCTTTTCAATCTGAAATTAGCCATTTCTAACACCTCCATGTCTCGATCTGTAAATTATCACAACTGGGCTTCTATGGATCAGCCCAAATTTGCAAATTCTATTACTTCCTCCCTATCCTGCATATCCTCCTCTGACACCCTTGTTGACAAAATAATTAATCAGGCACTTTCATCCTCCCTTGACACCTTTGCCCCATTAAAAACTTGGACTGTCTCATTCTCCCATCTGGCTCTGTGGTAAAATTCTCACCTGCGTTCAATGAAAACAGTCTCACAGAGACTGAAATGCAAATGGCACCAGTTGGCCTGACTCTCCATTATCAGGCATGGAAAGACCATTTATGTGTTTATAAGGGTAAAATTGATACTGCTGGACCAAACGTTTTCTCCCATGCTATTGAAAAAAAATCTTAGCAACCCTAGACAACTCTTCTGCACCATTGAGAGATTATTAAAATATTGCAGTCCCTCCACATTGGCAGCCTCAACACAGCTCTGTAACACATTCCTAGATTTTTTTCTCCTCAAAAATTGACAAAATAAGATATCAAATTCTCACCACACCACATGTTTTATCCACATCACTTCCCGACCCACCTAGTTTTTCTGGCTTTTCTCTCTCCCACTTCTCTCTACTTGACCCTGCATCTCTAACTAAATTGGTCTCTAATATGAAATCTTCCACCTGCACACTTGATCCTTTTCCCACCTATTTATTTAAATCCTGTTTTAGTTCTATATGCCCTATTATTCTCAAAATCATAAAAGACTCCCTTAGCACCAGTTTTGTACTAATAAAACTGCCGCCATCACCCGGTACCAAAAAAACACAAAATGGCTCTGGACAATTTAAACAATTTTCTCCCAATATATTACACTTCCTTGCCAAGATCCTTGAGAGGGCTGTGATATCTCAGTTACATAATCACCTGACTTTAAATAATCTATATGAACTCCTCCAATCTGGTTTTTGGCAACTGCACAGCACAGAAACCACCATGTTTTTTTTTTTTTTTTGGGGGGGGGGGCGCCCTGTTAGTAATGCAGGACTGTAAGTAGCCATTTATCAGGTCGATTATTTATCATTACTGCTAGATAAAACTGTGCCTTTCATATGCAGCCTCACTGTGCCTATCAATTGCGGCCTCACTGTGTCCATCATATACAGCCTCACTGTGCCCATCACAATAGGCCAATGACATCCACATTTCAAGTAAAATAAAATAAAACCACTTAACATAAGGTGTCCTCATCAGAGCCCCCTTTTACATCAGATGTCCCAAATCAGAGCCCCCTTTACAGCAGGTGTTCCCTTTATATCAGGTGTCCCAATCAGAGCACCCCTTTACAAAAGGTGTCCCCATCAGCACTCCCTTTACATTAGATGTCCCCATCAGAGTCCCCCTTTGCATTAGACGTCCCCCCATCAGAGCCCTCCTTCACATTAGATGTCCCTATCAGAGTCCCCCTTTACATTAGATGTCCCCATCAGAGTCCCCCTTTACATTAGATGTCCCCATCAGAGTCACCCTTTACATTAGATGTCACCATCAGAGACCCCCTTTACATTAGATGTCCCTATCAGAGTCCCCTGTAGACCACAAATGTTTACTCTCTCACCTTGAAACTATATTTGGAATCTCAGAATTGGCTCAGAAAATGGATTAAGTCATATCTCACTGATCGCTGTCACTTTGTTTCTCTTGGCAGATTCCAGTCTGAAGTTGGTTCAGTTAAGTAGAGTGTTCCTCAGGGCTCAATTTTGGGTCCCTTATTTTTTAGCAGCTACGTGTGTCCACTTGGTCAACTGCTTAGATCACATGGGCTCAATTATCACTTTTATGCTGTTGACACTCAGATATACATCCACACTAAACCAGGTTCTACTTTGGCTGCTTCTCTCCTATCTAACTGTATTTGTGATATCAAAAATTGTATGGCCCATAATTTCTTTCAATTAAACTGTGACAAGACTGAAGTCATGCTTATTGGCACCCCCATCAATAAGCCAATTCTAATAGCTTATCTATAAATGGCACTGTACTTGAGCTTCAGTCTAAATTGAAAAATCGAGGGGTGATATTTGATGATAGTTTAACCTTTGATCCACATGTACAAAATGTTGTCAGAACATCTTTTTTTCCAGTTGAGAAACATTGCTTGGCTGCGTCCTATGCTATCATACACTGTAGCTGAAAATCTGATCCTCACATTTGTGTTCTCCCTACTTTACTACTGCAATGCTCTACTCGCAATCCACTATTAATCAACTTCAATATGTTCAAAATTCTGCAGCCAGTATCCTCACTAGATCTGGTACAAGTGATCATATTACCCCTATCCTGGAGTCCTTGCACTGGCTACCTTTCAGGTTTCACAAAGACTTTAAGATCCTCTTGCTCACCTATAAGGCTCTTCGTGGCTTGGCACCCAATTATCTCTCAACTTTTATCAACTTACTCCCCCCCCCCCTCGTAACCTCCGCTCCTCAAATTCTGGTTAGGTGTGTGTCCCCCTACTCGCCTACACTCGATGGGAGACAGAGCCTTCTCCTGCTATGCTCCAAAATTCTGGAATTCACTTCCAAAGAACATCAGAGAGTCATCTTCTCTAAACTAATTCTAACCAAATCTAATAAGGTTTTTCTTTAGAAAAGCTATCATTTAATTGTCCCTTTTTCCTTTACGTAATCCCATGTACTTCTTCTGTTTTCCTTGTAAAGCGCTTTGAGAAGGTGCTATATAAAATAAGTTGTTTATTATTATTATTATTATTAAATCGTACGAAAAATACCCCTTTCGAATCGATCGTACGATAATTGGATCATTAGTAATCAACATCGGAAGAAGTTCTGGACAGCCGCACTCCAAAAAAGTTTTTGCCTTTTATTCAAAAAATATCATCAAAAATACATGTCACAGCAGAGCAGACAACAGAGCTTACGCGTTTCACACTACAAACAGTGCTTAGTACAGAGCTTTCGAGAGCCAATCATGACATTTCATCCGTGGACATGCACAAAAAAATTTTCGGACGATGCCAGATCGTACGATTTTCATTCAATCAGTACAGCTATCGTTTGACAATGCAATACAAATGCATTACAACACATGACATCACTTCCGAATTTTTATTCTGTCCTACAGGAATTTTTTGTGACTTTAGTAAAATCATCAGATTCGACCTAAGATTAGCATGCAAAAAAAATGGACGATCATTCGTCTGATAATCTCATCGTGTGTACCGGGCATTACAAAGGGTTAAAGATCCCAATGCTAGGATGGGTTTTATGAAGGCTGGTAACTTTTTTTTGTTTTTTAAAGCCTAAAGTAGTAATAAAGCCATACACAAAAATATATTATATCACAGCTTAACAATTCTTACATGTGGTGGCTACATTAGATATAGGTTTGTCTTTTATTTTCACTTGTTTCACCATCCAGTAAACCTGTTATTTTTCAATTTCCTGGCAGCTGAGGGTTGAGATAAACCGTATAACACGGACATTAAGGCTGGGTTCACACTGTCGACGAATGCGGCTCGCAGCAGGGGTCCGGTGCGTCCCTGTTCTCCATTTCAGGGTCTAATCAGGGCCAAATTTTTGCCTGAATTCGGCCCTGAAATTAAGCCAAAGACTCACAGGACTCCTGTGCAAGCCACTCCACAGCCACAATGGAGATATATGAATTGGCACCATAGAGAGCCGGTCACAATCTCCTGTCATGCGAATTCCCCACATCCAATTCACACTAGTGTGAACCCAGCATTAACGTTTGTGTAACATCTGCTTAAAAAGTGTTATCTTTGTTCAGCAAGACCATCTAAATCTGTTAATGTACCTAACACTTCCCTCTCCCCAGACTGACAATGCTGCTGTCCAAACATGTTTTCATTGCTCATACAGTGGAGTGGAGATCCAGTAAATCCGGCCACAGACAGTTTAAATCTCAGCCAGCTCAGCAGGGAACAGCTGAGATTCTAACCATGTATAGGTAAGCTGATTATACCCAAGTTGTTTGATAGATCAACATGGTACAACCAGCATGCTGGAGTTTTAATGCAATTATTGCAAGGGGCTATAGCCTCTAGAAATAATCACTGTGTGTTATCCAAGCAGGGATGGCTCCCCGCACCCCTGCCAGAAGAACACAGTATCTCTGTGGGAGGAAGGTTATGGGTAAATCCGCGCACAGGAAAAAAGTACAAGCAGATCAACTTTAGAATGAACTGCTGCCCCTACTATCAACTGGGTGGAGTATACTTAGATTCGTTAAAGGAGAGTGTAGGTGTTGCGCTGCTCTAAATAGAGAATGCTTAGGTGTTAGATTTTAAACCTGATATAGTAATACTTCTGTGTTGCTCCCTCTGCAGAATGCAATACTATAAAGCCTCAGAAGAAACAAGAAAAATATGCTGGATTTATATGCTGATATTCAGTATATACACCCTCTGCAAGGTGCAATACCTTGTGATCTATAAACTAGTATTCAATGTGTTGCACCCTCTGCAAGATGCAACAAAACTGGGAATGAAGCCTTCAAGAGAATAAATGATAATCTAACTCAATGTATTTATATTAAACCAGAGTGATGGAAAACAAGGGATGTAGAAAATATAGCACCTATAATAGAAATATGCTACTGTGTTATACCCTCTGCACAACACATCTCTGAACCCCTTTGGTGTTAAACCCCACAGATTGCTGGTGAGAAACCAAAAAAGAAAGTGTAAACTAAACCTTATTATCAAATTGTATTGGTGTTACACTCTCAGCCAGTGTGGGGTACACTGTGAAAATGAAACACTTCCTCAATAATGCTGCTAGCAAAACATTTCTATAAGCCTGTTACACCCTCTTATAAATGTATGGTGCTGAAGTGAGATGTGTTTTAAATGAGTGCTGGTGCAATATTAACCGCTTCCCAACCGGCCCATAGCCAAATGACGGCTACAGGGCAGTTGCATAACTCTGGGAGGGCGTACAGTGACGTCCTCCCAGAATCCCGCTCTCGCGTGCCCCCTGGGGTGACACCCGAACACATCCGTGACCGCCGGGTCCTCCGGCACGTATCACGGTAAAGGGCCACTGATAGCGGCCGTTTACCACGTGATCATTCCGTCAAATGACGGAGCGATCACATGTAAACAGACCGGCGTGATATCCTATTCCTCTTTCTCCTCTCTGTCCAGTGTGAGCGGAGAGGGGAGAGATCGGTGGCAGAAGCGCTGTGAGCTGGATCTGTGGTGCCCACAGCGATGCTCTCTGACACAGAGCCCTATCCATCCATGCTCAGCCATCCCTCCATGCTCAGCCATAATCTGTAATGCCCTGCAGTACCCTGCAATACTCTGCAATACCCAGCTATACTCTGCAATACTCAGCTATACTCTGCCATACCCTGCCATACTCTGCAATACCCTGCCATACTCTGCAATACCCTGCCATACTCTGCAATACCCTGCCATACTCTGCAATACCCAGCCATGCACTGCAAAACCCAGCCATGCTCTGCAATACCCAGCCATGCTCTGCAATACCCAGCCATGCTCTGCAATACCCAGCCATGCTCTGCAATACCCAGCTAGGAGTAGGAGAATCTATTTTGGGGTGTCATTTTTGGTATGTACATGCTATGTGTTAGAAATATTGTATAAATGGACAACTTTGTGTTAAAAAAAAAATGCGTTTTAACCACTTCCCGCCCGTCGGCTGTCATATGATGTCCTTGACTTTGTGCGGGGATATCTGAATGATGCCTGCAGCTACAGGCATCATTCAGATATCAGCTTTTTCAGCCAGCGATTCCCTATACCATAAGAATGATCATAGTGGCTGTTCCACTGCTTGATCGTTCTTATGGGAGGCGAGAGGGGATGACCCCCCACCGCCCTCCGGTGCTTCTACTGACTCACCGCTACGATCGAAGCCGGGATCGTTTTTTTAATTTTTTTTATTTCAGGCTTCCCAGCCTAGAGGTGAGATGTGGGGTCTTATTGACCCCATATCTCACTATAAAGAGGACCTGTCATGCCATATTCCTATTACAAGGGATGTTTACATTCCTTGTAATAGGAATAAAAGTGATCAAAAAATTATTTTTGGGAAAAAAGTGTCAAACTAAAATAAATCAAGTAAAATGAACAATAAAAAAAAAATTTAAAGTGCCCCTGTCCCCGTGTGCTCGCATGCAGAAGCAAACGCATACGTAAGACCCGCCCACATATGAAAACGGTGTTCAAACCACACATGTGAGGTATCACTGCGAACGTTAGAGCGAGAGCAATAGTTTTGGCCCTAGATCTCCTCTGTAACTAAAAACATGTAACCAGTAAAAAATTTAAAAACGTCGCCTGTGGGGATTTCTAAGTAGCAAAGTTTGGCGCCATTCCACAAGCAAGTGCAATTTTGAAGGGTGACATGTTAGGTATCTATTTACTCTGCGTAACTTCATCTTTCACATTGTGCAAAAACATTGGGCTAACTTTACTGTTTTGTTTTTTTTAAAGCACAAAACTGTTTTTTTTTTCCAAAAAAAATGCGTTCAAAAAATTGCTGCGCAAATACCGTGCGAGCTAAAAAGTTGCAGCGACCGCCATTGTATTCTCTAGGGTCTTTGCTAAAAAAATATATCTAATGTTTTGGGGTTCTATGTAATTTTCCAGCAAATAAATTATTTTTACATGTAGGAGAGAAATGTCAGAATTGGCCTGGGTGCTCCAGAACGCCTGAAGGTGCTCCCTGCATGTGTTGGGCCTCTGTATGTGGCCACGCTGTGTAAAAGTCTCACACATGTGGTATCGCCATACTCGGGAGTAATAGCAGAATGTGTTTTGGGGTGTATTTTGTGGTATGCATATGAGGTGTGTGAGAAATAACCTGCTAATATGACAATTTTGTGAAAAAAAAGAAAACAATTTCTTGATTTTGCAAAAAAAATTACAACTTCAAAAAACTCGCTATGCCTCTATGCCTCTTACTAAATACCTTGGAATGTCTAATTTCCAAAAAGGGGTCATTTGGGGGGTATTTGTACTTTTCTGGCATGTTAGGGTCTCAAGAAATGAGATAGGCCGTCAGTTCTTCAGGTGTGATCAATTTTCAGATATTGGCACCATAGCTTGTGGACTCTATAACTTTCACAAAGACCAAATAATATACACCAACTTGTACTTATTTTTACCAAAGATATGTAGCAGTATACATTTTGGCCAAAATTTATGAAGAAAAATGACTAATTTGCTAAATTTTATAACAGAAACGAAGAAAATTGTTTTCTTTTATAGCGCAAAAAATAAAAAACCCAACGGTGATTAAATACCACCAAAAGAAAGCTCTATTTGTGTGAAAAAAGGACAAAAATTTCATATGGGTAAAGTGTTGTATGACTGATTAATTGTCATTCAAAATGTGAGAGCAAATCTGAAAATTGGTCTGGTTAGGAAGGGGGTTTAAGTGCCCAGTGGTCAAAATATATGGACTTAAGATTTGTTGTTTGATGTGTTATGCCCTCTGGCAGGTACATTCACAAAATTGATGTTTACAACTGGTTGTGTCCGACCATCTGCAAAATATTTAACCCAGAGGGGTTAGATGCCCTGTGATATAGTGACTATTATTGGCTTAATAACATAGATACCTTTGATAAATGTACAAATTAAATATGGCAAAATAAACCAATATAAAAACCAAACAAAGTGACTTGTGCTCAAAAAGTGTCCAGTGCTTGCTGAAAAAGTAATATTTAAATAATTTCTCAGAATCTTCTCATTTGAGTGACAGCTGGTGTTGGTGATTCTTATCCGTGCCCCTATTGTAAATGCACTCACCAAATGGCCTCACCCCCCCAGAGTTCTTTAGAACCCTTGGTCCATGCTTTAATGGTGCTGTGTTGGCAGTGTTTCACTCGTTCGCCATATGGAGAAGAGAGGGGATGTCCATAGTGTAAATCCGTATTTAAAATATTTTTATTTCATTAAAAAATAGGAGATATACTCATATTTGGTACAAATTTTTAAAGCATGAAAATAAAACAGATGGATGCCGACCGGAAGTGAGGCAAAGACGTTTGTAACTCTGCCCTACGCGTTTCGTTATTCAGACGTCAACTGGAGCATTTAAAACACATCTCACTTCAGCACCATACATTTATAAGAGGGTG
The DNA here is from genome assembly GCF_042186555.1 of Aquarana catesbeiana. Classification (NCBI taxonomy): domain Eukaryota; kingdom Metazoa; phylum Chordata; class Amphibia; order Anura; family Ranidae; genus Aquarana; species Aquarana catesbeiana. The sequence continues at coordinate 657,912,934 of NC_133326.1, forward strand.
TAACACACTTATAGAAATGTTTTGCTAGCAGCATTATTGAGGAAGTGTTTCATTATCACAGTGTACCCCACACTGGCTGTGGGAGAAATTCCCTATAAACACAAACTGTGTTGATGGGGAAGTTGCGTGATTTTCTTCCCTGCAACCCGTGATGAAGCCATGTGACCCGTGACGCCACGCGTAGGGATAGGCACACCTTTCACTGTCAGCAGTGTACGAGCTCGCCGCTTGTTTGGATACATTGCATCCTCTGTTACAATATTGTGTGAGTACCCTTGTTTATGTTAATCATAAAGCGCTGAGAATTTTAAACTACTACACTATATGGCATCCTTGTCTCCCCTTGGTCGCTATGTCCCTGGAGGATCTGAGGTATATTGAAAGACAGTCCAGAGTCCAGGACCCACCCCCACAGGAGACACCATTAGCGTTGATTGTTTTATGCTGTAACCTCAGTGTAATGAGGTAAGGGGCCATTACCTTCCAGTGTAGAATTGTCTGCATGAAGAGCACCTTTTTATACACTTCACATCTCTATCCATGCTAGCAAATGATACAAGAAACCTAACTATTGCCTATATTTTTCCACTGTTTGGCACGTTTGAAGAAGTACTGGAGCTGCTTGCTATCGCACAAGTGACCTTTATCTTTTGAATTTCAAAATGTTTTGTTGCTGCACAAGTCACTTCTTTTTATGAACTCTAATATTGCTTTATTTAATTGCAAGCACCTATTGTTGGCACTGGACACTTTATTGCATATGTAATTGATCTCCACGAACATTCATTGTAACATTGCACTTTTTTTGTTGTTATTTTTTTGTTATTTTTTGTTATTTTTTGCTTTTTTGTGTTTTTTGGCTCCAGCAATTTATTTGCTTATGTATTTTTACTACAGATGTAGTTTTTATATTGCACAATATATATACTGATGTTTATAGGTTGATTTAATATTATTTAGTCAATGCTTTACCACCCTGACTCACGTTCACTTATGTAAATTTCTACCTAGCACATTAGGTGTTTATTGTCACCGTTTGAGTTGAATATTATTTAGTATACTGAGGGTAGGTTATCTACCTCCCAGCCACGGATTACTCTAGCTGATTTGCATTTATGCACTGGTGTGCACATTAGGATTAGCGCAGCACCATTCCTATTGGCAAATTTACATCTCAATGGAATGCATGCACAGTAATCATTGCACTTGTAGTCTTGTTATTGTTAGACTACCATGTGCTGATATCCAGCAAAAGCAGGGGTGACCGCATCTGTGTAGCTGTACAAAGGAAACTCAAACCAAATGAATTGCAATTATAAAAAGATTTATTAATAGCACAGCATAAAACACTCAACACCACAAATAGAACAAGCAAATGTGAAAAAGTAATAAATGAAACCTAGTAAAAAAACAACATAACTAACAAATGAATTGTGATAAACTATAAACAAGCAAGGGGAAAGACTGGGTAAGGCAGGGTCAGGCAGAAGATGCAAGGAACAGCAGATGAAACAAGTCAGGAAGGGGCCAAAGCTGGGATCAGGTACAAGGGGAACAGGTAGAAGCAGGGAGATAAGGGGAACAGGTAAACGACAGTAAGGGTCAGGGTAACAAGTACAGAAGCAGGATCAAGGCAACAGGAGCAACAAGATCAGAATGTTTGGCACACATTAAAACTCTGAGGCATTGTGGCTAGAGGAGGGGTTAAATACCCTTCCAACAACCAGCATCAGGTTCAGACTAATTCCTGGGATCTGCTGACTGCTGGAAGACATCTGCTGGTGGACAGGTCCGAAAACCTTAGTGTCACCAGTAGCTGATTTGGTTCCTGATACCATTAACACTTTCTCCAGGTCTCTAACTGAAATTCCGTACTTCAGTACAGATAAGGAGCTGGAGGAGTTGGAGTAAGCAAATAAAAGTTCAGCCATAAACCTTTTTGAACAAGGCACAGAGAGCACCTGACCTATTTCAGACCCTACTCTCGATATTGGGATATACTTTAACTCCAGTTAAACTTAAAAGGCTCACATAGCTCAGGTCATATTTTATCACTTTCCTCTTCTAGCATAAACACCTTCAAATCAATACCCCCCCCCCCCCCCCCCGCAAAAAAAAAAAAAAAAAGAACTGTGGTTAACAATGAATAATGATTTAAGGAGGGAGGCAAAAGTGGTGCACAACTAGGACACAAGCCACATTATGTGAGATAGCTTTCTTATATTGTACTGCAGTTTATGAAAGCTTAAATCTTAAACTATCTTCTTTTTTTCATCCATAAAAACACAAGCCTTACATTAGCCATACATACAGTATATAAACCTTTAACTGAAACTGGAAGCTGTACTTAGTGATGTGTTTGTTGCTTCTTAATACAATGGGTATAGACCAACATGTCCTTTAGATTTTGTCCTCCTACCTATAGGTTATATTTGGATTTGTTGATGAAACATCACAAGATGAGATAGCCTCTCAAAATTGTCCAAAGTTCCTAAAAATTAAAGGATTTCAACCATGAAGACACAGCCCTTTAACTATAAAGGCTTCAATTGCTGTTTATTAATACATTGGATATTGGCCAATATATCCTTCAAAGCTTTTTCCCTCCTACAGGTTATATTCAAATGTGTTGATAAAATATCACAAAATGTAGGATGTTCTTGGCCAAAATTACAAAAAAAAAGTCATGCTTTTCTGTGTCTTGGTTAGGTAGCGTTCCTTTCATGCTGATTCAATTCCATCTCTCATAATTTGAGTGGAATCTACTTCTAGTAGTTAATTGTCACATGATTTGGCAGGATGATAAGTGGAATTCTGAGACTGAGAATGATAGTATTTCCCTAAAACATCTTTTTATGTTAAATAACATGCATCCTCTGAGAGAAACATCATACACATGCTGAACATCTGTAAGTCATCTAATCTTTATGAATCCTTTGGTGACTGATTAGTGATGCCTTCTGTGAAAAGCACTTGCCACATTCTAAACATTTAAATGGCTTTACTCCTGTGTGAATAGTTTCATGTTGATTAAGATGTGTTCTTTGTGAAAAGCATTTGCCACATTCTGAACATTTAAATGGCTTCTCTCCTGTGTGAATATTTACATGTTGAGCAAGACCTTTCCTGTGTGAAAAGCACTTGCCACATTCTGAACATTTAAACGGTTTCTCTCCTGTGTGAATTCTCTGGTGACTGATTAGTGATGCTTTCCATGCAAAAACTTTTTCACATTCTGAGCAAGAAAATGGCTTCTTTCCCGTGTGAATAATTTCATGCTGAGCAAGACGTACCCTCTCTGAAAAGCACTTGCCACATTCTGAACATTTAAATGGTTTCTCTCCTGTGTGAGTCTTCAGGTGTGCAAGAAGATTAATCTTATAAGCGTAGCATTTGTCACATTCTGAACAATTAAATCGCTTCTCTCCTGTGTGAATCCTCTGGTGATTAATTAGTGATTTCTTCCATGAAAACACCTTTTCACATTCAGAGCAAGAAAATGGCTTCTCTCCTGTGTGACAATTTTTGTGTTGAGCTAGATTTATCCACTGTGAATAACACTTGCCACATTCTGAGCATTTAAATGGCTTCTCTCCTGTGTGAGTCTTTAGGTGTTTAACAAGACTAGACTTTTTAGAGAAGCATTTTTCACATTCTGAACAATTAAATGGCTTTTCTCCTGTGTGAATCCGCTGGTGATTGATTAGCGAGTGCTTAGATAAAAGCACCTTTTCACATTCTGAGCAGGAAAATGGTTTGTCGCCAGTGTGACTCCTCTGGTGAACGCTGAGTTTTGACTTACAAATAAAACTTTCCTGGCACTCAAGGAACTGATACGGCTTGACTCCTACTTGACTCATCATGTGTTGATGATGATCTGTTTACCTGTAAAATATTTTCAGATTAGGTCTTGAATACTAGTTACTTTTTTTTTTTTTTTTTTTTACCAGTTTGTAAAAAAATGTTTACATGGAATTTCAAATTACAACTAATTTCAAAATGAAATTACATGAAAAAATGTAATTCAAATTAAATTACAACTGAATTTCCATTTTAAAACTCAAACTGAGACAACATCTACACTATGTTAGTTACATTCTCCCATTCACTTAGCAAAACATAAAATTTGAACAAAAATTCTGCTTCCATTTTTACTTGATTGGAAATCTTACATATCTTCCACCTTTGATGTAATTTTAAGGCGGTGCGGGGTATTTATGATTTCCATATTTTTCCCATCTGTGCTGGCAAATCTCATCAGTTTTTAACTAGATTTGAACACTTTCTGTCCTAACAAAGATTTAAATATCCCAATGCTTGGCTGGTACATTGTGTAAACCCCAACAAGTTATTTATTAGTGCAAAATACTTAAAATACTGGTATTTGCATTATTTTGTACTATAAGTAACCTTTTCGGGGGACACAGCTCTGTTAATTTTCTGTATTACATTTTAAGTATATGTTGCTGGTAAATTTCAAATTGATACTTTGGTGTTAAGTCCATTGTAGTTCTTTACTCAGGTTTAACAATCTGGAATTAGACTATGATTGTTCCAGGGGCTTTAAACTTAGGAGGGGTTCTCTAAAGGCCATTGATTTATTTTAGTTTTTAACCACTTACGGACCGCCGCATGCTGATATACGTCCTAACCTTGAAGAGGAATATCGTTGTTATGGCATCAGCTAGCTGCCATAAGCCTGGTATGCTCTTCTTTGGCCGGTGGCCTGCTTTCTAATAATAGTGGTCTCTGCAGTGGATTTGCAGCGAGGTCATTTTTATCGACAGCGGGAGAGGGCCCCCTTCCTGCCGCGATCCGGTGCCCTCCGACGCTTACCGGAGCCATCTGCAGCAGCGGAGGCAATCGGATCCTCTCACGTCAGTGGCATGGAGACGAGTGAGGGGAAGATGGTCCCCACCCATCTCCATACCTTTGCAGGGCGGAAGCAACGTCAAAATGTCACTTCCGCCCATAACTCTTAAAGGGCCGTTTTATTTTTTTAGTTTTTTTAAATGACAATTTTTTTTTTTATTGCATTTTAGTGTAAATATGGGATCTGAGGTCTTTTTGAGCCCAGATCTCATTTTTAAGAGGTCCTGTCATGCTTTTTTTCTATTACAAGGGATGTTTACATCCCTTGTAATAGGAATAAAAGTGACACATTTTTTTTTTTAAAAGAACAGTGTAAAAATAAAAGGTAAAATAAATAAGAAAAAAAAAATTTTTAAACGCGCCCCGTCCCGCTGAGCTCACGTGCAGAAGCGAACACATATGAAAACAGTGTTCAAACCACTCATGTGAGGTATTGCCGCAATCGGTAGAGCAAGCAATAATTCTAGCCCTAGACCTCCTCTGTAACTCAAAACATGCAACCTGTAGAATTTTTTAAACGTCGCGTATGAAGATTTTTAAGGGTAAAAGTTTGTCACCATTCCACGAGCGGGCGCAATTTTGAACTGTGACATGTTGGGTATCAATTTACTCGGCGTAACATTATCTTTCACAATATAAAAAAAAATTGGGCTAACTTTACTGCTGTCTTATTTTTTATTTCAAAATATATATTTTTTCCAAAAAAGTGCACTAGTAAGAACGCTGCGCAAATAAAAAATAAGACAACAGTAAAGTTAGTCCATTTTTTTTTATATTGTGAAAGATAATGTTACGCCGAGTAAAAAAAAAAATGTATAATGTTTGGGGGTTCTAAGTAATTTTCTAGCAAAAAAAACTGTTTTTAACTTGTAAGCAACAAATCTCAAAAAGAGGCTCGGCCCTTAAGTAGTTAAAGCTTAAAGTGGCATTACCACTTCAGCCCTGGAAGGATTTACCCTCTTAATGACCAGGCCATTTTTTGCGATACGGCACTGCTTCACTTTAACTGACAATTGCGCGATCATGCGTTGCTATACACATACAAAAAAATAACTTTCTTTTGGTGATATTTGATCACCTCTGCGGTTCTTATTTTTTGCACTATAAACAAAAAAAGACCGGCAATTTTGAAAAAAAAAACAATAATTTTTACTTTTTGCTATAATAAATATCCAAAAAAACATTAAAAAAAACATTTCTTTATCAGTTTAAGCCAATATGTATTATTCTACATATGTTTGGTAAAAAAAAAAAAAAATCACAATAAAGGCGGTCCCCTAGCTACAAACATCCGACTTACAAACGACTCAACAGGAAGTGAGATGAAATCTACCTCTAGGAAGGGAAATTCTCTCCTGTAAGAGTTAATATGGAAAAAAGGGGTCTCCACTGATGCTTTATCACCAATCCTTGTTTCCATAACAACCCAAATTTTCAAAATCCAGTTGTCATTGGGACAGAAAGTGAGGTGAAAGCTTCTGAACAGGGGCAGGACAGCAAAACAAACGTTATAGGGGTGTTAATCCTTCCCTGTACTATCCAAAAAGCTTAAAAATAGTTTGTTTGGCTGGATCTACACTTAAAAAATGTACCTGTTCCGACTTGCAAACAGATGCAACTTAAGAACAAACCTACAGACCCTATCTTGTTTGTAACCCGGGGACCACCTATAAGCATATATTGATTCGTTTGCACAAAAGTTATAGCGTATACAAAATGGGGGATATTTTTATGGCATTTTTATTATTCATTTTTTTTCACTAGTAATGGCTGTGATCAACAATTTTTAGCGGGACTGCGACATTGCTGCAAACAGATTGGACACTTTTGACACTATTTTGGGACCAGTGACATTATTACAGTGATCAGAGCTAAAAATAGCCATTGATTACTGTATAAATGTCACTTGAAGGGAAGGGGTTAACACTAGGGGGCGATCAAGGGGTTAAGTGTTCCCTGGGAGGTGTTTCTAACTATGGGGGGAGGGGACTGACTGGGAGTACAAAGAGATCGCTGTTCCTGATCACTAGGAACAGATATTCTCTGTCTACACCCCTCTCAGAACGGGGATCTGTTTGTTTACATTGACAGATCTCCGTTCTGGTTTTCTGTGGAGCGATCATGAGCATTGACTCTGGTCATGCACCACCGGCGTGCGCCTTCTATAGCAGTTAAAGGAACTGACGTACAGCTACAGGAATTTGCGCACCTGAGCCAACCTGTTGGCAAGCGGTTAAAGACATAAATAAGACCATATTATATCTTAGCTTACAAATTATTAGATGTTGTGGCTGCATTTGCTTTAATTTTTAAGGGTTTTTTCATGTATTTTCATCTGTTTCACCAGCCAGTAAACCTGTTATTTTGCAGTTAGAGGACTGAGATAAACCATATAACACTGACAGGGAGCATACAACGCTTAACTTTTATTCATATATGTAAAATTTTGTTAGTCCATCAAAATCTGCTAGTACATCTAACACCACCCTCTCCCCAGATTGACAATGCTGCTATCCAAAAGGTGTCTCTGTTTCTCCTACAGTAGAGTGGAGACACCCTAAGACAGGAAGTGTGTTACTGGTAGGATCACAAGGTAAAAATAAAGGAAACGTATGTACCATTATTCTCTAGTGTTCATTTTCTCCTGCAAATAATGTTTACCATTTATTATTTACTATTCTCACTGTAATCAGTGATAATATTTCTACTGACAATACATCTACATCTGTAGAGTATATTTTTATTTATACACCTCTCATGATGTGAACAGGAGCATTAAAGAAATGAGAAATACTCTAATTCAGCCTATTGACTCACAAAAAAACAAGACAAAAAGACAACAGGGTGGGTTTACTAAAGGTATGTATCATGCTCACTCTGCACAGTGAATTTTTGCCAATCTTAGTGAATTTGGATGATGGAAGTCAATACAGCTTCACCGTATACACCACATACATTGGTGGCAAAGTTTAATAAATGAGAGGAAGTTGTGCTAACTTAATCCAATTATGTGCAAGTAAAAAAGTTTTTTCTCTTTTGCATAAGATTGGGCAAGTATTCACTTAGCTTAATCCCATTCTCTTTACTTTGTAAAGCTGACATGCACTAGTTCTTTAGTAAATTGACCCCACTGAAAAATGAAAAAAACAAACAAACCACACACGTAAACAAAAAATAACAAAGACATCTATCAGTGTTTAATACAATATATATATATATATATATATATATATATATATATATATATATATAGATACAACATAGAATCATGTAGCAACATGCAACACAGCTGTACAGTTATAAAATATAAAGTTACCTGGAATGGTGTAGTATAGAGATGTCTCAGTGAAACCTTTTTCTCCTGAAAATCCAATGTACTGACTGAGCTTTGTCTCACTTTATATACACTTCATGACCATTTGTTAGCAGGCAGTGGCTTTTGATTTGCATTAAAAGGTTTTGTTTACCTAACAAAAAGGCACAAATTTTATTGGACAATTGTTTCTACCCACCTTCTAAGTCATTAACATTTTAATACTGGAGACAGAAAACATCAGGGAAGAGTTTAGATTTAAAACTCATAAGCATCTAAGTAGATATCGACATCAAGTATCACCCTTATTTTAAAGTCAATGACAATGGTCAACCAATACTTTGTGGTCCTTTCAAGAGATTCAATGGACTTTAGGTAATATTTCCTTTATGCACATCCAAAAAACTGATGCACCCTGCCCACCTCTCAACCATAAGTCAATTGTATAAATCAGATGCATAATACAAGCAGATATTAAAGTGATTGTAAAGCTATGTTTTTTTTTTTTTTTTTTAAATAACAAACATGTCATACTTACCTCCACTGTGTTCAGGGGTTGAATGCAGGACTCAGCCCCGGCGCCCGCCTCACTGGATTTGATTGACAGAAGCAGGAGCCAATGGCTGCGCTGCTATCAATCTATCCCATTAAGAGCCGAGAACCACGGGTAGTGAAAGAGCGCGTCTCCGCCAATGGAAAATTCCAGGGTTTAGGTGTGTAAAATATGGGGGGGGGGGGTGGGGCGGTCACTGGAAGAAGTTTTTTCACCTTAATGCATAGGATGCATTAAGGTGAAAAAACATGAAAGTTTACAACCGCTTTAAGAAGAAGAAAGTCTTGACATGTTTCACACACAAGGTGCTTACTCGAAATTGCAAATAAGCATATTGTGTAATTTCCTTCCTGATATCTGCTTGCATCCAATTTTACAAAAAACTATTGGAAACAGTGCGCAGCCTGGATCTATTTATTGTTTTTAGACCAGGCAAGGTCTGGGATCCTGTAGAGACTCCTGCAAAATAGGGGAATGTAACATGGCTCTTATTCTTAATAAATTCTATGGCACAGCCCTTAGATCATACAATATTCCAGTAACACTGTCATGTACAGTAGATTGTATTTTGTAGGGATTTCCATATTTAAAAGTTTTTGGCTTTGGATAGAGTAGGAAAGGGTTAAAAACCCCTATCAGGTAAGTTTTTGTCTTTTGACTAAGATGGCCTCATCTTTGGCTGGAAAAAGGTAAAGACGGTTTAGTTCTGAGATAAGATCAGTTGCAACTCCCTAAAGTATATCTAAAAGCAAAACTTTCTGTTTAAGTTTGAATAGCGTAGAGATGGGTTAGAACCAATTTTACGTTTTTATTGTTGTTTGTGTCCCTGTTAGGCAGATTAAACCTCTCTGTTTGTCCTAATGGCAATTATTGCTTTAACTGAATCTGAAAGAAAAATCTAACATTTTGCGGTGCTGTCAGAGTCAGATTAAAGACCAAAAAGTGGAGATACAAAATTTGCCACTTATGGATGTCCTAGCAAAGATACAGGTTAAGAGGGGTTTAATCTCCAGTCTTTATGGTCGCCTGACTGAGTAGTCACAAGAATCAAATAGTTGTTTAGCTAGAAAAGGATGGGGAAAAACATCTTGGAAAAAATGACAGATGAAACATGGCAGTGTATATTGGAACATGTACAGTCCATATCAGTATCTCCACAGCAATGCCTAACCCAATTATACATAACATATAGAGCGTATAGGACACCAGCTAAACTATAGCAATGGGGGAGGCGGGATAGGTCGGAATGCCTGAGATGTTCAAGAGTATCTGCTGATTTAATGCATATGCTTTGGAACTGCCCTAAACTGTTCAGATATTGGCAGAATGTGGTAGAAACCATTAATCAGGCATATCAAACCAAGATACAGGTAGACCCAGGAATATGTTTGCTAGGACAATTAGAAAAAGAACTATATACCCTGATAATAAGGATACCCAATAACAGGATGCTATTTATTGCACAAAAACTGATAGCAATGAAATGGATATCCTCGAGAAGCCCAACATATGAGTAATGGCGGATACAGGTAAATGATGCACTGCTAAAGGAATGGCAGGTATATAAGAATAGGGGTTTAGTAAATAAATTTAGTGATATGTGGGAATCGTGGCTGATGTTACCAGGCTTGACACCATTTACTTTGGGATCAGACGGAAGTATAGGGGTTAACAGACTATTTACTAGTTACAGAATGGTTAAGGTATGATGACTCAAAAAGGTAGGATTGGTGTGGGGGGGGGGGGGGGAGGCAGCTTTTGAATGGGAAAGGTTGGGGGTGAGGGAGAGAGAATTTATATTAGGGAGGGGTGGGTGTTCTTTTTTCTTTATTATTTATTTATTTTTTTTCCTTTCTTTCCCGTTGTATAGAATGTAATATGTTATTGCCGTATGTATTTTGGTATTGTATTTTGGAATTTCTTTTTCAATGTTTGTTTTATCATGTGTTTGTGATGGAGAAAAATATTAATAAACAGATATTTAAAAAAAAAAAAGGAATAGAAATAGAGGGAAGTATTGTTTCAGAGACAAGTCTCTAAATCTGGCCATACACTAAAAGAATTTTAATCAAAATCTTTCATTTTAGTAACTCTTGTTCAATTTTTGAATTGTTATTGGCGTCAAATTGATGTACATTTTCAAATGCAGTGACAATAAAATTTCATGCAGGATGTAAAACATTTTCAAAGTACCAGTAATATATATATATATATATATATATATATATATATATATATATATATATATATATATATATATATATATATACACACACACACACACACACACATATACACACACACACACTGTATTTTTTTTTGCATATAATTGGGTAAAAATTCATTCAGCTTAATCTCATTCGCTTTACTTTGTATAGTAGATATACACTACTGCTTTAGTAAATTAACCCCACTGAGATTACAATAAAAAATAAAAAAATATATGAAAAAAATAATAAAGACATCTGTAAATGTTTAATACAATTTATATAGAAGATTGAAGCCTTCAAAAAGTATGTTATACGTCTAAACTAAGATACAATATAGAAACATATACTAACATGTAAAAGAGCTGTACAGTTATAAAATATAAAGATACCTGGAATGGTGTAGTATGGAGACGTCTCAGTAAAACCTTTTTCTCCTGAAAATCCAATGTACTGACTGAGCTTTGTCTCACTTTATATACACTTTGTGACCATTTGTTAGCAGGCAGTGGCTTTTGATTTGCTAAAATGATTTTGTTTACCTAACAAAAGGCATGTATTTACTCATTTTATTGGACAATTGTTTCCACCCACCAGCTCAGTCATTAACACAGGGAAGAGGTCAGATTTAAAATCCATAATCATCAAAATAGAGATCAATATCAAGTATCACCCTTATTTTAAAGTCAATGGCAATGGTCAACAAATACTTTGTCGTCTTTTCAGAAGATACAATGGACTTTATGTAAAAGAATATTTCCTTTATACACTTGCAAAAAACTGGTGCACTCTACCCACCTCTCAGATCTGTGTAGCTATACAAAGGAAACATAAACATAAACCAAACTAATTGCAATTCTAAAAAGATTTATTAAAACATCCAACACCACAAACAGAATACAAGCAAGAGTGAAACACGTGATAAATGAAATCTAGTTAAAAAAAAAAACAACATAACTAATAAATTAACTACAGACACTATAACAATGATGGATTTTTTAGCAGGCCATAAACAGATTGAAATTCATCTGATTCAGCAGGAGCCAGCTGAATTTTGATCAGTGTGTGGGCTCCCTTGCTCAACAGAAGTCAATAGTTGAATTAACTTCTGTCCAAGTGACTTGTTGGAAAGTTTTCCATTAGGCTAGGTTCACACTGCTGCAGTGCGAATTTAGCGCGATTTTGATCCGATTGCGTTGCAAATTTGCATTGCGAATTCTTTGTGTGTTCTTGCGATTCTACTGCAAATTTTGCAATCTATGGAGCTGAATTCGCATTGCACACGGATCAAACTCGGACAGGACCCTTTTTTTACGCAGGTTAAATTCGCAACGCATTGATGTGAACAGCACTCATGGAAAACAATGTTATTAAAATGACTTGCGAATTTGAGCGATCGCAGCGGCTCAAATTCGCAATAAAATTCGCAGCAGTGTGAACCTAGCCTTAATCAGCAACTACAGGTGCTGATCAGTATATTCTAACAGTGGTCACCTCTACCTCTACATGCCTGAAGTAGCTATGGGGGGGGGGGAGGGGCACTCAGAGGTGTCCAAAAACCACACACTAAGGATCACCTGAGCGGAAGCTTCAACCCCAACAGACTCCAGCAGGATCATCCCCACTGCAGTGCGCCTATCAGTGAACACCTGATGTCACACAGGCACCTTACCAGCAGGGCCGGATTAACATAGGGGCTATTGGAGCAGCAGCTCCAGTCCCCTTACCTTAAGATTGGCCCATTTAAAAAAAAATCACAAAGAAAAAACAAAAACAAAAAACGATTGACTTTGAGGGTCGTGGCTTGGCGACCAGGGGTCATATAGAGCCCAAATGTAGGGGGTAGGTAGCTGAAAGTCTACCCCACTATTGGTCAAAATTTGGGGCTCCTATCACCTATGGTCCTAGAGATACGGGCCTTCTTGCACAGCCTGTCAGAAGCTACATACAGAGCGGCCAGTGTAAATACAAGCTGGCACACTCTGTTTGCAGCAGACTGAGAGGATGAGCTCACTGTGCCTCTCCTCACTTCTTGTCAGAAGCACTGAGCTCAATGGACAGCTTGGAGCCTGCAGAGTTTGACAGGCAGCACTGTCTGTCAAACTCGGTCACAGTAATAGCATAGTCCAACAATGTAAAACGGCCATTAAGCAATGTAAAAAAAAAAGGAGGCGGCAGTAGCACCACATGAACGCCTGTCAGCTGCTGCTATACCACTCGTTGATAAGCAATACACCACAGGTCACTTTTCAGAGGGCAGTAAGCATTACTGCAAATGTGAAAGAAACGTGAAACACATCATCCATTTCACAGTCACCACCAACCAGGTCACTCCCTGCCACTTCCCATGTTAGCCACCTCCCTTCAACTTATATCACAGGTGACCATTTCCGAACCTGCAGATGACAGACCCTACTCCAAAAGATATCACTCCCAGTTACCCCCCCCACCTGCTGATTGATATCCCTCCATGACTTCCTCACACCCCCCTGCTGACAGACCTCTCTCACCAGCCTGTCCTCACACACCTTCTCACCTGCTGACCTGTGGATGGGGGAATCAATCCCACAGTGTTATTGAGTTCTGCCAGTGGGGAGCCTTCCCTACCCACACAATACAATGATCAATGTTGATAACTATAGCTGGCAGCACTGACTTTTTTGGGAAAAACCTGACAGGCTGGTTGTACTCAAGTCGATTAATAGATTGACTTGTGTACAACCAGCTAGCCCATACATAGATCGACTATAGCTGGTCTTTGCTTAATTGGCTTAATTTCAATCCATGTATGGCCTGCTTAACCACTACACAGTCCCGAAACATCCTTCCACAAACCTTTACATTTTTCCTTCCCAGATTCCTACATCCTCCTCACCTGTCCATAGTGCCCACTGTCATACCCCCCACACTCCTCTTCTATACATAGTGCCCACTGCCATACCCTCCACACTTCTCTCCTATACATAATGCCCACTGTCATACCCTCCACACTACTCTCCTATACATAGTGCCCACTGTCATACCCTCCACACTTCTCTCCTATACATAGTGCCCACTGTCATACCCTCCACACTCCTCTCTTGTACATACTGCTTACTGTCATACCCTCCACACTCCTCTCCTGTACATATTGCCCACGGTCATACCCTCCACACTCCTCTCCTGTACATACTGCCCACTGTCATACCATCCACACTCCTCTCCTGTGCATACTGCTCACTGTCATACCCTCCACATTCCTCTTCTGTACATACTGCCCATTGTGATACCCTCCACACTCCTCTCCTGTACATACTGCTAACTGTCATACCCTCCACACTCCTCTCCTATACATACTGCCAACTATCTTTCTCTCCACACTCCTCTCCTGTACATACCACCCTCATAGTACCTTCCACACTCCTCTCCTGTACATACTGCCCCCATCATACCCTCCACACTCCTCTCCTGTACATACTGCCCACTGGCATACCCTCCACACACCTCTCCTGTACATAGTGCCCACTGTTATGCCCTCCACATTCCTCTCCCTCACCTGCACATACTTCCCACTTTTATACCATCCATACTCCTCCCCTATGCCTCTTACAAACAAAAACAGTTCTTTAAAACGATATTTAATATCCTCAATGTTACCAGCTCTAGAATGGGCACACTTTTGTTCCATCTTCACCCTGTCTTCCTTCCGGGTTCTGTGCCTTCGGTCACTTGCCTTGGCCAGGCTGTCTTGCTGTCACTTCCACGCATGTTCATTCACATCCTCTCTCTCTCTCTCTAATCCCCCTCTATCTCTCTAATCCCCCTCTCATCCTCCCTCCCTTACCCCTCTCTCATCCCCTTTCTCCCTTTCTCATCCTTCCTCTCTCTATTTAATTTAATTTGTTATAACAAAAATTGTTTGCGTTTTTAATTATTTATTTATTTATTTATTTAATAAAAAGGCCTACCATAATCCTCAGCACCAGGCCCATGATGTTCTTAAGCCGGCCCTGCTTACCAGATCCCAGGGAACCAGCTCAGCGCCAGGGGGAATCTTCTTCCTGGAAACTCAGGAAGAGGTCCGTGACATCACTTCCGGGGCAGGAGCAGTACAACGGTGTCCCCATGGACATGAATGGGCAAAGATAGATGGAAGAAAAACATTTTTTTTTGAAGAAATTTTTTTAAAAATGTAATAAAAAAAGTAAAAATAAAAAATAACAATAAATTCTCTGACAAAACTGGACCACTAGGAAATAGTAAATAGTAAATAAAAAAAAAAACAACTTCTCCTTTGTGCACCTGGCTCCGTCCTGTCCTCAACCTGGCTGCATCTCCACCTCGCCTCTGTGCACCAGGCTCTGTCCTCACTCCACCAGACTGAAACTCCCCCTCTCCTCTGTGCACCTGGCTTTATTCTCCCCTCTACTTGGCTGCATCTCTACTTCTCCTTTGTGCACCTGGCTCCATCTGGCTGCATCTTCCCCTCTACGTGACTGCAATTCCCCCTCTCCTCTGTGCATCTGGCTCCATCCTCCCCTCCACCTAACTGCATCTCCACCTTTCCTCTGTGTACTTGGCTGCATTCTGTAACTTTACCGCTCCTATGTGCACCTGGCTCCATCCTCTCCTCCATCTGGCTGCATCTCCACCTCTCCTCTGTGTACCTGGCTGCATTCTCCCCTCCACCCGGCTGCATCTCCACTTCTCCTCTGTGCACCTGGCTCCATCCACCCTTCCACCTGGCTGCAACACCCCCCTCTCCTCTGTGCACCTGGCTTCATCCTCCTCTCCACCCGACCACCTTTCCACCTCTCCTCTGTGCACCTGACTCTGTATTCCACTCTACCTGGCTGAAACTCCACCTCTCCTCTGTGCACCTGGCTCTGTCCTGACCTCCACCTGGCTGCATCTCCACCTCGCCTCTGTGCACCAGGCTCTGTCCTCACTCCACCAGACTGAAACTCCCCCTCTCCTCTGTGCACCTGGCTTTATCCTCCCCTCCACTTGGCTGCATCTCCACTTCTCCTTTGTGCACCTGGCTCCATCTGGCTGCGTCTTCCCCTCCACGTGACTGCAATTTTCCCTTTCCTCTGTGCACCTGGCTCCTTCCTCCCCTCCACCTACCTGCAACCCCCCTCTCCTCTGTGCACCTTGCTCTGTCCTACCCTCCACCTGGCTGCATCTTCAACTCTCCTCTGTGCACCTGGCTCAGTCCTAACTCCACCTGGCTGAAACTCCCCCTCTCCTCTGTGCAAATGGCTTCATCCTCCCCTCCACCTGGCTGCATCTCCACCTCTCCTCTGCACCTGGCTGCAATCTCCCTTCCACCATTCTGCATCTCCACCTCTCCTCTGTGCACCTGCCTCAGTCCACCCCTCCACCTGGCTGAAACTCCTCCTCTCCTCTGTGCACCTGGCTTCTTACTCCCCTCCACTTGGCTGCATCTCCACCTTTCCTCTGTGCACCTGGCTTTGTCCTTCCTGCCACCTGGCTTCCACCCCACCTCTCACCTGTGAACCTGGCTTTATCCTCCCTTTCACCTGTCTCCAACTCTACTTCTCCTCTGTGCACCTGGCTCCGTCCTTCCTTCCACCTGTCTGCATCTCCATATCTCCTCTGTGCACCTGGCTCCATCCTCCCCTCCATCCGGCCACATTTAATCTCTCCGCTGTGCACCTGACTCTGTATTCCACTCCACCTGGCTGCAATTCCCCCTCTCCTCTGTGCCCTGGCTCTGTCCTCCCCTCTACCTAGCTGAAACTCCCGCTCTTCTCTGTGCACCTGGCTCTCTTCTTCCCTCCACCTGGCTGCATCTCCTCTTCTACTCTGTGCACCTGGCTTTGTTCTCCCGTCCACCTGACTGCAACTCCCCCTCTCCTCTGTGCACCTGACTTTGTTCTACCCTCCATCTGGCTGCATCTCCAACTCTTCTATGTGCACCTGGCTCCGTCCTGCCTTCCACCTGGCTGCATCTCCACCTCTCCTCTTTGCACCTGGCTCTGTCCTCACTCCACCTGGCTGCTTATTCACTTCTTTACTGCACCTTGCACCATTTACCCTTTCACCTGGTTGCAACTCTCTCTCTCCTCTGTGCAACAGTCTCCGTTCTCCCCTTTACCTGGCAGCATCTCCACCACTCCTCTGTGCACCTGCTTCAGTCCCCCCCCACCTGGCTGAAACTCCTCCTCTCCTCTGTGCATCTGGATCCATCCTCCCCTACACCTGGCTGCAACTCCCTCTCTTCTGTGCATTTTGCTTTGTCTTCCTCTCCACATGACTGCAATCCCCCCTCTCCTCTGTGCACCTGGCTCCATTCTCCTCTCCACCTGGCTGCAACTCCACCTCTCCTCTGTGCATCTGGCTCCAACTTCCCCTCTCCTGACTGCAACTCCCACTCTCCTTTGTTTACCTGGCTATGTCCACCCCTCCATCCAGCTGCAACTCCCCTTCTTCTGTGCACCTGGCTTCATCCTCCCCACCACCTGGCTCCACTTCTTCAATGTGTGCACCTGGCTCCGTCCTCTCCTCCACCTGACTGCAACTCCCCCTGTCCTCTGTGCATCTGGCTCTTTTCTTCCCTTCCACATGGCTGAATCTCCACCTCTCCTCTGTGCACCTGGCTCCACCCTCCCCTCCACTTGGCTGCATCTCCACCTCTTTGTGCACCTGGCTCCATCTTCCCCTCATCCTGATTGTAACTCCGCCTCTCCTCTGTGCACCTGGCTCCATCCTCCCCTCCACCTGTCTGCATCTCCCCCTCTCCTCTGTGCACCTGGCTCAGTCTTCCCCTCCACCTGACTGCAATTTCCCCTCTCCTCTGTGTACCTGGCTCCGTTCTCCTCTCAACCCTGCCACATTTCCATCTCTCCGCTGTGCACCTGACTCTGTCCTCCCCTCCATTTGGCTGAAACTCCCGCTCTCCTCTGTGCACCTGGCTTTATCCTCCCCTCCACTTGGCTGCATCTTCACCTCTTTGTGCACCTGGCTTTGTCCTCCCCTCATCCTAAATGCAACCCCCCCTCTCCTCTGTGCATTTTGCTCTGTCTTCCCCTCCACCTGACTGAATCTCCACCTCTCCTCTGTGCACCTGGCTCCGTCTACCCCTCCACCTGGTTGCAACTCCCCTTCTCCTCTGTGTACCTGGCTCCATCCTCCCCTTTATCATGTGTCTGCATCTCCCCCTCTCCCCATATCGCTCTTCCTCTCTCTGCGTCACTTACTTCTAACTAGGGACTATGCGTCACTTACTCACAACTAGGGACTATGTGTCACTTACTTCTAACTAGGGACTATGCGTCACTTACTGCCGACTAGGGACTATGCGTCACTTACTCCTGACTAGGGACAATGTGTCACTTACTCCCGACTAGGGACAATGTGTCACTTACTCCCGACTAGGGACAATGCGTCACTTACTCCCGACTAGGGACTATGCATCACTTACTCCTAACTAGGGACTATGCATCACTTACTCCTAACTAGGGACTATGCATCACTTACTCCTAACTAGGGACTATGCATCACTCACTCCTGACTAGGGACTATGCGTCACTTACTAACTTACTCCTAACTAGGGACTATGCGTGACTTACTCCTGACTAAGGACTATGCGTCACTTACTCCCGACTAGGGACTATGCATCACTTACTCCTAACTAGGGACTATGCATCACTTACTCACAACTAGGGACTATGTGTCACTTACTTCTAACTAGGGACTATGCGTCACTCCCGACTAGGGACTATGCGTCACTTACTGCCGACTAGGGACTATGCGTCACTTACTCCTGACTAGGGACAATGTGTCACTTACTCCCGACTAGGGACAATGTGTCACTTACTCCCGACTAGGGACAATGTGTCACTTACTCCCGACTAGGGACAATGTGTCACTTACTCCCGACTAGGGACAATGCGTCACTTACTCCCGACTAGGGACTATGCATCACTTACTCCTAACTAGGGACTATGCATCACTTACTCCTAACTAGGGACTATGTATCACTTACTCCTAACTAGGGACTATGCGTCACTTACTCCTGACTAAGGACTATGCGTCACTTACTTCTGACTAGGGACTATGCATCACTTACTATTGCCCCGTACACACGGTCGGACTTTGTTCGGACATTCCGACAACAAAATCCTAGGATTTTTTCCGACGGATGTTGGCTCAAACTTGTCTTGCATACACACGGTCACACAAAGTTGTCGGAAAATCCGATCGTTCTGAACGCGGTGATGTAAAACACGTACGTCAGGACTATAAACGGGACAGTGGCCAATAGCTTTCATCTCTTTATTTATTCTGAGCATGCCTGGCACTTTGTCCATCGGATTTGTGTACACACGATCGGAATTTCCGACAACGGATTTTGTTGTCGGAAAATTTTATCTCCTGCTCTCCAACTTTGTGTGTCGGAAAATCCGATGGAAAATGTCCGATGGAGCCCACACGGTCGGAATTTCCGACAACACGCTCCGATTGGACATTTTCCATCGGAAAATCCGACCGTGTGTACGAAGCATAACTTACTCCTAACTAGGGACTAAGCGTCACTTACTAACTTACTCCTAACTAGGGACTATGCATCACTTACTCCTAACTAGGGACTATGCGTCACTTACTAACTTACTCCTAACTAGGGACTATGCATCACTTACTCCTGACTAGGGACTATGCGTCACTTACTAACTTACTCCGAACTAGGGACTATGCATCACTTACTCCTAACTGGGGACTATGCGTCACTTACTAACTTACTCCTAACTAGGGACTATGCGTCACTTACTCCTGACTAGGGACTATGCGTCACTTACTAACTTACTCCTAACTAGGGACTATGCGTCACTTACTCCTGACTAGGGACTATGCGTCACTTACTAACTTACTCCTAACTAGGGACTATGCGTCACATACTCCCAACTAGGGACTATGCATCACTTACTCCTAACTAGGGAATATACATCACTTACTCCTGACTAGGGACTATGCGTCACTTACTAACTTACTCCTAACTAGGGACTATGCGTCACTTACTCCTGACTAGGGACTATGCGTCGCTTACTAACTTACTCCTAACTAGGGACTATGCGTCACTTACCCCTGACTAGGGACTACACGTCACTTACTCCTGACTAGGGACTACGTGTCACTTACTCCTGACTAGGGACTATGCGTCACTTACTAACTTACTCCTAACTAGGGACTATACTTCACTTACTCCCGACTAGGGACTATGCCTCACGTACTCCAAACTAGGGACTATGCATCACTTACTCCTAACTAGGTACTATGCATCACTTACTCCTAACTAGGGACTATGCATCACTTACTCCTGACTAGGGACTACGCATCACTTACTCCTGACTAGGGACTACGCATCACTTACTCCTGACTAGGGACTACGCGTTACTTTCTCCTGACTAGGGACTATGCATCACTTACTAACTTAGTCCTAACTAGGGACTATGCGTCACTTACTCCCAACTAGGGACTATGCGTCACTTACTCCCAACTAGGGACTTTGCATCACTTACTTCCAACTAGGGACTATGCATCACTTACTTCTGACTGGGGACTATGCGTCACTTACTAACTTACTCCTAACTAGGGACTATGCGTCACTTACTCCTGACTAGGGACTATGCGTCACTTACTAACTTACTCCTAACTAGGGACTATGCGTCACTTACTCCTGACTAGGGACTATGCGTCACTTACTCCTGACTAGGGACTATGCGTCACTTACTCCTGACTAGGGACTATGCGTCACTTACTCCTGACTAGGGACTATGTGTCACTTACTAACCTACTCCTAACTAGGGACTATGCATCACTTACTCCTGACTAGGGACTATGCGTCACTTACTTCTGACTAGGGACTATGCGTCACTTACTAACTTACCCCTAACTAGGGACTATGCGTCACTTACTCCTGACTAGGGACTATGCGTCACTTACTAATGTACTCCTAACTAGGGACTATGCATCACTTACTAACTTAGTCCTAACTAGGGACTATGCGTCACTTACTCCCAACTAGGGACTATGCGTCACTTACTCCCAACTAGGGACTTTGCATCACTTACTTCCAACTAGGGACTATGCATCACTTACTTCTGACTGGGGACTATGCGTCACTTACTAACTTACTCCTAACTAGGGACTATGCGTCACTTACTCCTGACTAGGGACTATGCGTCACTTACTAACTTACTCCTAACTAGGGACTATGCGTCACTTACTCCTGACTAGGGACTATGCGTCACTTACTCCTGACTAGGGACTATGCGTCACTTACTCCTGACTAGGGACTATGCGTCACTTACTCCTGACTAGGGACTATGTGTCACTTACTAACCTACTCCTAACTAGGGACTATGCATCACTTACTCCTGACTAGGGACTATGCGTCACTTACTTCTGACTAGGGACTATGCGTCACTTACTAACTTACCCCTAACTAGGGACTATGCGTCACTTACTCCTGACTAGGGACTATGCGTCACTTACTAATGTACTCCTAACTAGGGACTATGCGTCACTTACTCCTGACTAGGGACTACGCGTCACTTACTCCTGACTAGGGACTATGCGTCACTTACTCCTGACTAGGGACTATGCGTCACTTACTAACCTACTCCTAACTAGGGACTATGCATCACTTACTCCTGACTAGGGACTACGCGTCACTTACTGCTAACTAGGGACTACGCGTCACTTACTCCTAACTAGGGACTACGCATCGCTTACTCCGGACTAAAGACTATGCGTCACTTACTCCTAACTAGGGACTATGCATCACTTACTCCTGACTAGGGACTATGCGTCACTTACTCCTGACTAGGGACTATGCATCACTTACTCCTGACTAGGGACTATGCATCACTTACTCCTGACTTCTGAGTCACTTTACACCTGACTTCTGAACTCTGCTTTACTAACTACTGACCTCTGAACTCTGCATCCCTTTAAGCCATTGCCAATATTCAGCGCAATGAAAAAACACACATACTTTTTGACATTATTTTTTTGAGGCACTGATGGGTCAGTGTACATGTACCTTTTGGAGAAGCAGTTATCAGCTCTCTTCTCCTCATGCTGTCAACATGAGGAAAGAGGTGCCCATAACCAACTTCTGTTTACATCTCTGATCAGCTGAGAATGGACAGAGCTGATCACGTGGTAAAGAGCCACTTATTGGCTCTTCACCTCAATCTATGATCAGCAGTGTCCTCCAGACACTGTGATCACAGGGCGCACCACCCGCGCCCCACGGCGGGCACGATCACGAGAGGCCATCATATGACGGCCACCCAGAACTAGCCAGCCACGCTGTAGCCATCATTTGGCTATAGCGCAGTCGAAAAGTGGTTAAACACTTGGTCTATTCTGAGCATTGATAGACATAAATTAGTAAAGGGAAATATTTATCCTTTGTGAGGAGGACTTGTCATATTGTAAACATTTAAACAGCTTCTCCCTTGTATCAAAGGGTATCTAAACCCTAAGGCTAGCCATAGAGGATTCATTTTATCCGATAAGGCAGTGGGCTTTTAGGAAAGAATAAATTAATGGATTCCCCAATCCACACATGTGAAGGGAAAGTGTGTTGTCATATCTGCTTAAAAAGTTAAAAAAATACCTGTTGATCCTTGCAGAAATCTTGTAAGCGGATTGTTATCAGTAACATATTTATTAGCTTGCTATGAGAACTGCAGAACTACGCTCCTCTACGTTATGGAGAATAGGGCAGTGTTGGGGTTATGTATTCCCATCTTGTTGTCCTGATATAGAGATCTTTGTGATCCTTTGTCATCCTAGAACTGGAAGTGTGTTACTGGAAAAATCACCAGCAGAAAAAAATATTGAAAAAAGAAAACCAATTCAGCCACTACAACTAATGATAAACTGCAACACATTAACTTTTTGTTTTTACGTTTAGATAAGCTTTAAACCCCTGTCTAATTAGTGATGTGTCCTAACATCTAATGAGAGTGCCAAACAAAAAGTCTGAGCCCAAAAACTTTTAATATTAGTGTTAGTTCATAAATGACAACATAGAACATCCAACATGTGTCTGTGGGCTCGAAGACCTCCTTCTTCAAATCAACAATTGCTGTTTCACTGATTCTGGCTATACCCAATTCTTGGTAATTTGCCTAATTTTTCCTTGTCAAAAGAAGTTTATTGAGTATACAATATTATAAAGATACATAAAGTAAGTTTACAAGGATCTATAAAGTAAGCTCATTGTTTTACAGTAGGGTTTATATAGGTAAATATCATGAAATTTCAAATATTAAACATTGGGTTCACGTAAACCTAAATTAAAGATATATATCATTTCCTTAGTTACTTTTGTAGGTATTTAAATGATTTATACCTACTATACATATTGTTTACAGGTAGAGTGTATATAGGTCAAATAAATTCTGATAATGAGCTTTAATCGTAAGGTGGAGAAAAGGAAAGAGAAAGAAGAAAAAGGGTAGAAAGGCAGAAGTATGGTCCACAAGGTTGTCCCGCTCGTCAGTTTATTATTCTTTTTAGTTCTCTTTGAAGTCTTAGAATGGGTGTCTCTGTAAGTCATTTAATCTGTTACCATGGCAACAGGACAGAGTCATTGAAATTTGACAGGAACTGTTGTTTTATCCAAGGATGCCAAAGTTTTTCAAATTTTGGAATTTGATTTTGATCGATGGCTACCATCTTAGCATGGGACATTGTATTATTCATTATGTGAATTGTTTCTGCTAGTACCAATGTAGGAGATTTCCATGCCTTGGCCACTGTTTGTTTTGCAGCCGTTATTAGTTGGATCATGAGTTTGAATTGAGAGAGTGTTAACCATTCCGGTTTTAGATTAAGTAAAGTTATATATGGATCTGGTTGTATTATTTTTTTAAATATTTTAGATGCAATCACGAAGACTTCCTTCCAGAAGGTTTGGATTACTGGGCACGTCCACCATATGTGTAAATGTGTGCCTATTTCTGGGCATCCTCGAAAACAAAGAGCTGAGGTATTAGGTGAATATTTTGCCACTCTAGCGGGTACAAGGTACCAGCGAGTTAGGACTTTATAATTTGTCTCCAGTGCTAAGATGTTGGGTGAAGATGACTTAGATGTGAGCCATATGTTAGACCAGTCCGTGTCTTCTAAAGTTCGTCCCAGGTCCTCCTCCCACCTCTGAACGT
The DNA here is from genome assembly GCF_042186555.1 of Aquarana catesbeiana. Taxonomy (NCBI): domain Eukaryota; kingdom Metazoa; phylum Chordata; class Amphibia; order Anura; family Ranidae; genus Aquarana; species Aquarana catesbeiana. The sequence continues at coordinate 657,937,063 of NC_133326.1, forward strand.
AAGAGGGTCTATTAAGATTTACTACTCCATATAATTGATTATAAAGTGATGAAATTGTACCTTTAGCAAATGGATCTTTTGTACAGATTGATTCAAAAATGGATAATTGGGATAATGGTGTATCCCCCTTTAGGAATGGTGTATAGAAATTTTTGATTTGGAGATATCTAAATATCTCAGAGTTTGGTAGATCATATTTTTCTCTAAGCGATGGGAATGAAAGGAATGATTTAGATGCTATGAAGTCATTTAGTGTCTGAATGCCTGATGTTGTCCAAGCTTTAAAAGAATTTGGGTAGATCCATGCCGGATAAAAGGCCGGATTTCTGATAAAAGAAAGGAGAGGATTGTGTGGAGATTGTAACTGATATTTGGTTTTTAGTTTATCCCAGAGAGATAAGAAGTGTTTAGTTATGGGATTATGAATTTTAAAGCGGTCTTTAGGATCAAGCCATAACAAGTTTGATATTAATAGAGGGTCATTTTCTGAAGCCTCTATAAATACCCATAATGGGATTTCCTGTTTTGCATGGTATTTGGACAGACTGGCCAAATGTGCTGCTCTGTAGTAGTTAGTAAAATTAGGGTATCCCAGGCCTCCTTTATTTTTGGGAAGATGTAGTGTGTGTATAGGTATACGTGGTTTAGAAGAGCCCCATATAAACGAAGTTGCTCTTTTTTGTACTATTCTCAAAAAATAGGAAGGAATTGGAATAGGGAGGACTCTGAATAGATAAAGCAATTTGGGTAGAATAGTCATTTTGATTGCATTAATCTTCCCTATCCAGGATAAAGGAAGTTGCGACCATTGTTTTATTTGTGATCTGTCTTAATACAGGAGGATAATTGGTTGAGAATAAGTCAGAATGAGATGCTGGTAAATGAATTCCAAGATATGGGATTGATTTTTCTGCCCATGTGAATGGGAGTGCAGCCCTAGCCGGGATCAATTCCATGTTTGTGAGCGAAATATTAAGCACTAGACATTTCTTAGGATTAATCATAAGGCCGGATAGGGCTGCAAATCCATCAAGAGCTGGTATTAAGTTAGGACCAGAGACCTGTGGTGATGATAAAAAAAGTAATATATCGTCTGCAAATATACATAATTTGTGTGTAATACCTCCTACTTCAATGCCAGTTATAGTTTGGTTTGTTCTGATGTATTGGGCCATGGGTTCGAGTATAAGGGCAAATAATAAGGGAGATAATGGGCAACCCTGTCGGGTACCTCTTTCGATATTAAAGGCATCAGATTTGTATCCAGCATATTTTATATAGGCTTTGGGTTTATTATATAATGCTTTGATCCATGTTAAAAAGTGGGGTCCAAAACCCCATTTTTGTAATGAATATTGCATATATTGCCAGGATACTGTGTCAAATGCCCTCTTAATATCGAGAGATAGAAAACATAAAGGGATTTTCTGTTTTTTAGCAATATGTGCCAATAACACTGCCCTGCGTATATTATCGCCTGCCTGTCTATTTGGCATGAAGCCTACTTGATCTCTATGTATTAATTTTCCTATAATGCTATTGAGGCGTTTTGCTATTATTTTTGCTAATAATTTAATATCAAGGTTTAACAGAGAGATAGGCCGATAATTCACACAGGAAGTATCATCAGAAAGGGGTTTTGGGATCATACAAACAATTGCCATTAGTGTTTCTTGCCGAAAAGAATGTCCTTCTAGAAGTTTGTTAAAAGTTTCAGTGAGAATGGGAGAGAGTATTTCTGAGAATGTTTTATAGTATAAAGCCGAGTAGCCGTCTGGGCCTGGTCTTTTGTTAAGTTTTAGGTCTTTTATGGCGTTAGCAACTTCATCTATAGTTATAGGCTCATCCAAACTGCTTTTTTGATTCTGAGACAACTCAGGTAAGGTTATTTTTGAGAAGAAGGATTCAGCCTCTGTAGGATTAAATTCATTGTTTGTCTTGTATAAAGTTGCGAGATGTGAGTGAAATTTATGGACTATTGTAACTGGATTACAAGTATAAACATTTTTTGATAATTTCAAACGTATTGGTTTGAAAGATTTGTTAGTTGAATTTAATGCCTGAGCCAAATATGTACCTGGTTTGTTTGTATTCATGTAGAAATTGTGTTTGGAGCGTTTGAGGGATTTATCAACTGACTCAGTGAGAAATAGATCGTATTCCAATCTAGATTTTTCCAGATGAGATTTTGTACTCTGAGATGGATTATCTTGGAATGATATGTAGGCTGCATTAAAATTGAGTTCTAGTTTTTTTGCTAGATTTTTGCGTTCCCGTTTAAATAGTGCCATTTGTCTTTGTATTGTACCACGCAAGACAGGCTTATGAGCTTCCCACAGTGTTATTGGGGAAATGTCTGTTGTATTATTAATTGATATGTATTCCTTTAAAGCTTGTTCAATGGCCATCTGATGTAGTGGGTGTTTGAGCATTATGTCCGGTAAGTACCACGTTGGGTCATGCGCTTTTGGTATGGCTGAGGCTATAGTAATGTATACTGCATTATGGTCAGACCACGGAATCGGAATTATATCTGATGCAATAATTTCTGGTATCATTCCTATTGTTAGAAAAATATGATCTATTCTGGTGAAGGTTTGATGAGGGTGCGAGAAATAAGTGAATTTCTTTTTCATTGGGTTACTTTCTCTCCACGAATCTACCAGATTGTATTTGGAAAGAAGTTGAGAAAAAGGTAATCTAGAGGTTATTTTGGATGGTGTAAAAGGTGATTTATCTAGAAATGGGAGGAGGACCTGGTTCGAATCCCCGCATATTATCACTGTTCCTATTTTGTGTGTATTAATCACTTGTAATATATGTGAGAGGAATGGTGTAGGTTGTTTGTTAGGAGCGTAGTAGGAAATCACCGTGATTGCTGTATCCATTATATAACCCATGAGTATCAGGTATCTACCTTCTGGGTCTTTAATTTCTGATGATAAGGTGAATGGTGTGGATCAGGGGAAATGCAATTAGAGTTCCCCTTTGTTTGGTACAGGCAGAAGTCGTGTAAATTTGTTGATAAAAAGGAGAAATATATTTTGGAGTAGAATCTTTGGTGAAGTGTGTTTCTTGGAGGCATACTATGTGAGCCTTCTTGTTATGGAAAGTACGGAAGGCTTTGGTCCTTTTTTGAGGGACATTTATTCCCTGAACATTCAGGGAAAGTATATTCAGTGGTGCCATGGCAACAGATCAAATAGTTTTGACTTACTTTTTGTTATGCAGAGCTGACTGCGCAGATCAACCTGTGTGGACTGAAGAGATGAAAAGAAACCAGTGAATTCTGGAGTAAAGAGTAAACAAAAAACATATGAGATTAGATAATACATTGTATAAATTATTTTATGCAAGTAATCACAATTTACCCGTGAAAGAGAAAAAATCTCTCTCTCAGGGGAATAAGTGCCTTCGTCACACTCCCACATAATATGGTTGGGAGAATGAGGAGGGCTAATGGGGGTACACGGATCTTCCGCTTACAGGAGAGAAGTGCTATGTCAAAAGACATCAAAATGATGATTCATTAATTGGAGTGCAGAATATGGTTTTTGTTGAAATTATTTATTCCAGGGTGGTTGTATATGGTTAGTCTTGCCCTAGGCTAAATAATTCAGTTAGAAAGGTACTGTTAATAACTTTGGTATTGATGAAGATAGTTTGAATTATTTTGGGATTTTAACCCTTTTAGAGTAAACAATTACATATTTTATTCATATGTAACTGTTAACTCATAAAATTGAGGTTGTATTGCTTCAGATTAGAATAAACAAAAACATAGTTCTAGGAACTAGTTAGGTAATAATATATTTGTTTTAAGAAAAGAAAGAAAAAGCTTCCATTACTTCTGGATTATTGAACATATTTGTCCTAAAAAGTAATAAATCTATTGTTATTACCTGAAAATATATAACTGAACAAGAATTTCCTTATTTCACCTATATATTCTAAGGCTATATGAATCAGAAGTAATAAGAAATATAACTGGAATGTAACATGATCCCACACAGTGTGTGACTATCAGAATGCAGTTACATTCAGTTATAAATATAGGTTTTTTATAGAGAACCATCTCTTAGTATAATAAATGAAGAGATATCAGGAATTAGGATGTCAGTCCATTGAATCTTCTTGGTCCATGGATGATGTGGCATAACGGCCTCTTTTGTGAGAATGATGATTCCCATTTTGTTCTGAAATTTTCTGGGTGCTGCTTGAAGGTGAAGATGATGCCATTCTTCTGCGTGTGGGAGAGTTGCTGCTTGTGGGTTCTGTCAGATTTAATTTTAAAAGGGTTTGTTGTAGTTCATCTGCTGATCTGCTTCTGTAAATTGTACCTTGGTAGTTAAATCTGACTGAAAAGGGGAAGCCCCATTGATACATAATGTTGTGGCGTTGCAGTTCCATTAGTTGGGGTTTCATGGATCGTCTTTTAGTAATAGTAAGTTGGGATAGGTCAGCAAAAATTTTATAATTGTGTCCTTGAAAATTAAGTTCCTTTTTTTCTCTTGCAGCAATTAGTATTTGTTCTTTCGTTCTGTAATAATGAAATTTTGTGATTATATCACGTGGGGGTCCATCTTTCTTTTTGGCTGTGAGGGCTCTGTGTACTCTGTCCAGTTCTAAACGTTCAATAGGGATATCTGGCTTTAGTTCTTGTAATAGAGCAGTAATAGTAGATTGCAGGTCTGTCACAGTTTCAGGTATTCCCCTTATGCGCAAGTTTGAACGTCTGGCTCTATTTTCGTAATCTTCGAGCTTAGTTTGAAGTATTAAATTCTCTTCTTTTAATTGTTCCAATTCTGTTATATTTTCTTGGGTTGTAATTTCAATTTCATGCATTTTTATTTCTAAGGCTGCGGTGCGGTTTCCCAGCTCTCTTATTTCTTTGGTTAGGCTTTTTGTTATTTGGTCTGAGGTTTGTTTTAAAGCCTTATGAAGCATCTTTTCAAATTGTAATAATATTACTGGGGATGCTGAGGAGTCTTGTGGAGAAGTTTGTGAGAGGATTTGTTCTGTATCTGACTCAAATGGAGAGTCTTGCTGTGACATTTTCTGTCTGTGAGAGCGCCCTGATGCTGTATCTTGTGAGGTGACTGGAGCTGCTTCAGCTGCAGTGAGTGCCTGTGAGCTCTTTGTGAGGTGATTTTTATTTCTGCCACGGTTTCCTCCCAGTACCATATTTCCTGCCCAAACTTTCACAGTTTGTTCCCTGGGGCAAAAAGGTTCAAATGGATACCTTTTGAGCCTGCAGGCTCCGCTTTGTCCTTCTCTTCTCTCCTCAGCGGTGCGGAGCTCTAACAATGCATGTCTGCTCCGCTAGACTCCGCCCATCTCCCCCATTTGCCTCATTTTTGAGTCTTTAGGAATACCCTTTAGGGAATTCATAAAGCATAACATAGACATCCTTTAGGATTTCATTGGGGCTCTATAATGAAATTGTCAGTGCTTGCACGCAATTCATGTACCTGTCAGAGACAGGTACATGGATCTGTGGGGGCCGGAAACTTAAGTCATTGTCTATAGTGGATACTTCTTCCTCAGTGCACTCTCTTTCTTCCTATCCACTGGACCCATCACACTTACAGGCACATGGCTGAGGAGTTTTGTAGTATGGGTTGGTGAAGCCTGATGGGGAGCTGAGAGACTAGTTCCACATCAGGTCCACCTGACTGTTGAATGATAGTGCGTGGCAGTGGATGGATCCACTATTCAGTGCAGTCGTGGCTGCCAAAGCCGTGTGCTGTCGATCAAAAGTGAGGCAGACCTAATGGGGAACTAGACAATTCCCCATCAGGCTCTACTCACCCTTTGTCAAAAAAAGCCAAAAAAAAATTCCAACTCTACCTAACGACCAACCAAATTAACCTGTCTAACAGTATGCATTAAAAACAGGGGTTTAGTCTGCACACATTTGCAAATACATGCGTAAGCGACAGGACCCGGCAAGATACCATTACCTGTAGTCCCTACCTCTGACTTTTAAGATGCTCCACAGTGGAAGCAAATTCATTTTGATGGATAGATAGGAGGGCAGATGGGCTGGAGGGAGCCCAACCCTCCTTAAATGTACAGGGGCACACTGAACACCCAGCATATAGCACCACGGCTGCAAAGGTGTCAGTGTGTTACCTGAACAATAGAACAACAGTGCAAAAAGTTAGCCACTGCCCCCACCTATAACTAGCCTTTGCATCAAGGAGCATTGGAGGGCAACATATGTAAAAAAAAAGCCCAGGACAATTCCAAGCTCTACTGACCAACCAGCCTGCGACCAACCGAATCGTCCTGTCCGAAAGTATGCGTTAAAATCAGGTGTTTACTCTGCACACATTTCCAAATACATGCCTAGGCATAGGCGGGCGCAGCCTATTGCATTAGGGTGTGCACCCGAAAGCTCAAGCACACATACGTGTGTGTATATGTATGTATATTCAAAAGTATTGGGACGCCTGCCTTTACACACACATGAACTTTAATGACATCCCAGTCTTAGTCCGTAGGGTTCAATACTGAGTTGGCCCGCCCTTTGCAGCCATAACAGCTTCAACTCTTCTGGGAAGACTGTCCACAAGGTTTAGGAGTGTGTCTATGGGGATGTTTGACCATTCTTCCAGAAGGGCATTTGTGAGGTCAGGCACTGATGTTGGATGAGAAGGCCTGGGTCACAGTCCTCACTCGAATTCATCCCAAAGGTGTTCTATCGGGTTGAGGTCAGGACTCTGTGCAGGTCAGTCAAGTTCCTCCACCCCAAACTCACTCATCCATGTCTTTATGGACCTTTCCTTGTGCACTGGTCCAAATCATTTGGTGGAGGGGGAGGTTATGGTGTGGGGTTGTTTTTCAGGGGTTGGGCTTGGCCCCTTAGTTCCAGTGAAGGTAATTCTTAAGACGTCAGCATACCAAGACATTTTGGACAATTTCATGCTCCCAACTTTGTGGGAACAGTTTGGGGATGGCCCCTTCCTGTTCCATCATGACTACGCACCAGTGCACAAAGCAAGGTCCATAAAGACATGTACTTAGCAGGGCTAGTGGGAAATAACTTCAAGTGCAATGATTCACATTATAACCGTAACTAAAACATATACAATTAAGTGTAACACTCTAAAAAATAAAAATTCCAAAGTGAGAACCTCCCAACTAAAAAGTTGTTGCATTTGAAGTTAATTTGTATTACAATTATCTGTAGAGGAGTTTCCACCATCCCTGCTAAGGCAGCACTGATGAGCACTAATAGGCTGCACTGATTGGCAGCACTGATTGGCAGCATTGATGGGCACTAATTGGTAGCACTGATGTGCACAGATAGGCAGCACTGATAGGTGGCACTGAAGGGTGGCACTGATGGACACTGATTGTCAGCACTGATTGGCACTGATAGGCGGCACTGATGGGCACTGATATGCATTATTGATGGGCTCTGATTGGTAGCACTTATGGGCACTGATGGGCTCTGATTCATATCACTGATTGGCAGCACTGACGGACACTGATTGGCAGTACTGATGGACACTGACTGGCACTGATAGGCAGCACTGATGGGCACTGATAGGCTGCACTGATGGGCACTGACTGGCAGCACTGATGGGCAGCACTGATGGGCACTAATTGTTAACACTGGCATTGATAGGCAGAACTGATGGGCACTGATATGCAGCACTGATGGGCACTGATTGGCAGCACTAATGGGCAGCACTTATGGGCACTGATTGGCACTGATAGGCAGCACTGATGGGCACTGATATGGAGCACTGATAGGCAGCATGTGTTGGCAGTGTTGACAGCATTGGTTGGCACTGATTTACAGCACTGACTGGCACTGGTTGGCACTGATAGGCAGCATTGGTTGGCACTGATAGGCAGCACTGGTTTGCACTGATGGGCAGAAATGGTTGGCACTGATAGGCAGCACTGATTGGCAGCATTGGTTGCACTGAAAAGCAGCACTGGCACTGATTGGCAGCATTGGTTAGCACTGATAGGCAGCATTAGTTGGCACTGGTCTGCACTGATAGGCAGCACTGGTTTGTACTGGTTGGCACTGATAGGCAGAATTGGTTGGCACTGATAAGCAGCACTGGCACGGATATGCAGTACTGGTTGGCACTGATTAGCAGCATTGGTTGGCACTGATTGGCAGCATTGGTTGGTACTGATAAGCAGCACTGGCACGGATAGGCAGTACTGGTTGGCACTGATAGGCAGCATTGGTTGGCACTGATAAACAGCACTGGCACTGATAGGCAGCATTGGTTGGCACTGATAGGCAGCACTGGTTTGCACTGATAGGCAGCACTGGTTTGCACTGATTGGCACTGATAGGCAGAATTGGTTGGCACTGATTGGCAGTACTGGTTGGCACTGATTGGCAGCATTGGTTGGCACTGATTGGCAGCATTGGTTGGCACTAATAGGCAGCATTGGGTGGCACAGATAGGGGAGAGGAGGAGTTTCACATTCAGGAGATCGTGAGAATTGCCAGAGCTGTTCAGTGTATGAAACTGTCAGATAATGACACTGCATGCAGGGAGAGACACCAGCTGTTAAAAGTCAGCGGTGATGTTGGTGGTGGGCGGGACTGAAAAGTTACCAAACACCAGCCAATAGGATGGGTCTGGGCGGGCCGCTACATTTCTCTGGCTCCGCCCCCTCTCTGAAGCAGCCCAATCATTGGCTGGTGTTGGCGCTTGGTCCCGCCCACCCCTGACATTGTGGCTGAGCTGTGATGACTTACAACTCAGCCGCGATGTCGGGGGTGGGCGGGACCAAGTGCTATAAACACCAGCCAATGTTTGAGCTGCTTCAGAGAGGGGTGGGGCCACATAAATGTAGCCGCCCGCCCAGACCCCATCCCACTGGCTGGTGTTTAATGGCCGTTCGGTCCCGCCCACCCCCGACATCACCCCGACATTTTGACAGTTGGTGTCTCTCCCTGCTTGCAGTGTCATTAGCTGACAGTTTCATACACTGAACAGCTCTGGCAATTCTCACAATCTGCTGCCTGTAAAACCGTTCCACAGGCAGCGCGGGCCACACACTCTCTTGGATGCAGCATTTTGGGGCAAATCTCTAGAGACAGCACGGGGTGATTAGGGTGATTAGAGATTCCATGGCTGACAGCTGAATTGGCCTGGCATAGAGCCTGTGCAGGAAGCATACCTGATAACGTCCCGTACAGGCATGCCCCACACTGAGCACTGGCATACCTCTCTACAATAACTCGGAAATGGCCTTAATTACCACCAGTTTCCTAATCTGCAAACTGGTGGTAATTCTTTTCTAAATTATGGCGGCAGTTAAAACTACCTGAATTTGTTGCTCATGACATTAATGTTACCTAAACTGGTGCAAATTCTTGCCTGAATTAGGCACAAGCAGTTCTAAAAAGGGAATTACTATCAGGAAAGTGATGTAAAAGCTTTATTGAATTCCCCTGATTATGTTTAAAGTAGTTGTAAAGTCACAAGGTTTTTTATCTTCATGCATTCTATGCATGAAGGTAAAAAACCTGTGTGCAGCAGCCCCCCCCCCCTAAGCCCCCCTAATACTACCTGAGCCCCCTCTCGATCCAGCCATGTCCACAAGAACCTCCGGGGATTCGCACTCCTGGTCGGCTTTTGGCAGCAGTGGGAGCCATTGGCTCCTGCTGCTCTCAATCACAGCCAGTGAGCCAATCAGGAGATGGAGGGGGTGGAACCGAGCCGTGGCTCCGTGTGTGTGAATGGGCACACAGAGCCATGGGACGGGAGCATGCCTGCTTGGGTGCCCCCACAGCAAGCTGCTTGCTGTGGGGGCACCCAGCAGGAGGAAGGAGCCAGGAGCACCGGCGAGTGACCCGAGAAGAGGAGGATCTGGGTTGCTCTGTGCAAAACCAACTGCACGGAGCAGGTAAGTATAACATGTTTGTTATTTTTATTTTTTAAACAAGGCTTTAATATCACTTTAAGCCCTGAAGGAAGGGTCTTTGAATCCAACACATTTTCTCTACTTGCTCCTAATTAGTAATGTTATCTTTGAAAACAACTTGTTCACTTTTAGAAAGAGAAAATGGCTTCTCTTTTGGGTGAGTCTTTTGATGTTGGGTAAGATTATACTTATGAGAGAAGCACTTGTCACATTCTAAACATCTATATGGTTTCTCTCCTGTGTGAGTCTTCATGTGTGCAGTAAGATTGGACTTACAAGAAAAGCACCTATCACATTCTGAACATGTAAATGGCTTCTCTCCTGTGTGAGTCTTCATGTGTTTAGTAAGAATGGACTTATAAGAAAAGCACCTATCACATTCTGAACATGTAAATGGCTTCTCTCCTGTGTGAGTCCTCTGGTGAACAATTAGAGATTCCTTATATGAAAAAACTTGTTCACAGTCAGAGCAAGAAAATGGCTTCTCTTGCGTGTGAATCCTGTGGTGTTGGATAAGAACATTTCTCTGTGAGAAGCACTTGCCACATTCTGAACATCTGAACGGTTTCTCTCCAGTATGAGTCCTCTGGTGACAGGTTAGCGATGACTTCAATAAGAAAACTTTTTCACATTCAGAACAAGAAAATAGCTTCTCTTTTGTGTGAAGCTTTTGGTGTGAAACAAGACTGCCCTTATATGGGAAGCACTTGCCACATTCTGAACACCTGAATGGCCTCTCTCCAGTGTGAATCCTCTGGTGAGCGATCAGTGAAGTTCTCCATGAAAAAACTTGTTCACATTCAGAGCAAGAAAATGGCTTCTCTCCTGTGTGAATATTTCGGTGTTCAGTAAGGTGCGACTTTTGTGAGAAGCATTTGTCACAAAATGAACATCTAAATGGCTTCTCTCCCGTGTGAACCCTCTGGTGTCGGATTAGGTAGGCCTTCTGTGAAAACACTTGTTCACATGCAGTACAAGAAAAGGTCTTTTGTGCTGTGTGAATAGTTTGGTGTTGAATAATATGATGTCCTTGTGAAAAGTATTTATCACCTTCCAAATTTTTAAATAATGGATTTTCTTCGGTGTGAGCCCTCTGAAGATCACTGAGGTTTGAATTGCAAGTAAGATTTCTCAGACAATCTGAGCTCTGGCCTTCTACTTGACTCATCATAAGTTGATGAAGATCTGATCTTCCAAAAATCTCCAGACAGTCTCTGTATGAATAAAAAAAAATTAAAATGTTTACATGAAATCTTTTTTCAGGGTTAATGATACCACATGTACACCTAAGATTTGTTGTGTAAATGAACAACTATTTAACAACATCAATCACTAAAGATAAAAAAAAAATGTATGTAGCCTTTACTCTTCTATACACAGATGGTGATGAATTTTGAGGATCTGAACCAAAGACAAAGCATTTACCCTCACGTATTCAAATAAGGGTTATAGTTGGAAAATGTTGTCAATCGCACGAATTGCGCACATCTTAAAAGTATGTGCATTTAACTTTTTTCATTCTTTTCACCTGACACTCTTGGCGTCAGATCAAGATGGTCTACTCGAAACTTTACGTCTCGTAATATTACACCTGAGTTTTATATGTCATTTTCTAATTTGATGTACTCAGTTATGTTATTCTTGAAATATGTACCACTATATTTGCATACTCAAGATTATTTTTTTTAAACAAAGTAAAGGCAAACAAACAAATTTGACAAGAAAAGAAAAAAAAAAGATAAGAGGACCTTTGTCATCTCTAATTGACCCACTACAAAACCAGTTGTCAGGGCCTGGACTTGAACCTGGGACCTCTGTTGTGCCTGGTAATGATTCTTCTCACTGAACTACGGGAGATCCTGGACAGCTGTCTGCCTGACCCATTGGACAACCCTGCCTTGTGTCTTGATTTCTGCTGAACCTTGAACACTTTGCTCCTCCCATGAACTTCCTGATTTAAGCCAGGTCTCTGCACTTCCTGTTTGCCAGATTATTTTGCTTTACACTATCTCGCCCCCAGCCTCGAGCTATCTCTATTGCTACTTGGAATCAACCTTGGCTTGTAACCCTTGACTACAAAATTCTCCTGCACCGACCTTGGCATGTGATCCCCGACTACAAAATTGCATCGACCTTGGCTTAGCCTGATGTCTTTGGCTATTGGTCTCCACTCACTACATGTATTCTCCTAACACCAATGTTTTAGAAAATTTGTCTAACAATTACAGAGACTGCTATAAATGCTGGCATGGACTGGGTCAAGGGCAGAGGGAGGTGTTAGCTAGTGGTTGGAAAATTATTAGTAAATTCCACCACGAAAAAACTTGTTTACGTTTACAGCAAAAAAATGCTTCTCTCCTGTGTGAATATTTTGCTTTTCAGTAATATTATGCTTGGGTGACAAGGTCTTATCACAAACCTGAATTAAAACTAAAGGCTTTTTTTTTGCTGTTTTGGATAGAGTGTAGAAGGATTAGAACACCTGTCAGATTTTTAATGCCATCTGTGCCTCATTATGGAGATTCACCCTCTTTATTTGTCTTGTTTACCTGCTATTGCTAAAAGTGAACGTAGAGGAAAATTCTAAATTTTGGGTTGTCCCCAGAACAGGACTAGAAGGTAAATCTTCCAATTGAGACACTAGTTCTTGTGCCCCTGGAGACAACCAGGGATTCCCTCACTTTGGGGTATTTCTACATACTTCCTGTTTTAGCTATGGGTCAGGAAGTGAAAGGGAATGGGACATAGATGGTAAAAATAAAGCTAACAGGGGTTATAACCCTCCAATACTCAAACCAAAAATTAAAAAAACTTTTGCCTTTAGCTCTACTTTAATATCTTAAAAACCTTTATCCTGTGTAACCCCTGTTGTGACTGGCAAGAGACAATTGTTAACCTACAATAATATAAACCATATTTACCCTGTACCTTAAAGTAAATAGTGGCGCTAATGCCTAAATAATATTAAATAAACACCCAGTGACAAGTATTAGGGAACCCATGAGTAAGTTATGATTAAGAAACGCGTCGGGGTGTAGCTGTACAGCAACCGGTAGTGACATTTGATGCTATACCGGAAGTTACGCTCCAAGGTTGATAATCTCGTGTGGGTGAGATACAGAATACACACGTCGGGTCCGCTGTGACCACAATATGCCAGTTCTTGCTGTGGCAAGTGGATATTACTTGCTTTAATCTGATTGATTACATGTAAGTGCAATGTTTGAAGGTTTACTTTTCATTGAATAAATTTATCATAATGTTACTGCACTTTATGAGCACATCTGAGCACTTTATTTCATTCTATGTGGAGAGGATATGACATCTTATATACGATTGGATATTGTTGGATGATTTAACCCTGTGAGTGTCGATGCTTATTTGCTGAGCATGAGAGTGCAAGGCATCTTCATCTGGTGAATGCATTTCTAAAGGGGAGCATCATCACTAAATGCACGCGGTGTGATGGAAGATTGAGGCCCAAAATTTCTATTTTATTTGAGCCATTAAGGCCTATCTTTGAACTGTTTAATCACGGACTATTATTGTATTCACTAATATTACAGTAGCTAACACTTGTCACTGGGTGTTTATTGTATATTATTTAGGCATTAGCGCCACTATTTACTTTAAGGTACAGGGTAAATATGGTTTATATTTGTTTTAGTTCAAGTGGCAGCTTTCTTCATTTCACTATATTATTCCTGGCGCAGTGGTAGGACTTCAAGTATGGGCGTGCTAATCTTGCAGACCATCAGTTTTTAACCTACAGTAATGACTAAAGCTGGCCATGCACTGTACAATTTTCATTTGGTTCCAGATAAACCGACTGAAATTCATTCAGTGGGTGGTCCTTTGGTTACCTCTTGCCTATCATTGAAAAATTGAAGGAGCCAGGCAGAAAATTGTTGGCCAAAAAGTGGCTGCATCCAATGCAGAGGCTGTATGGGTATTCTGACAGCCAGAGGGGCCTACTGTTAAAATACAATAGGCACAATAGATGATTCTGCCATCCGTCCTGTATAGCGTGGATGGAAGAATCTGCTAGTTTCCGTTTTAGTTTTCAGTGTATAGCCTGCCTAAAGATTGGGGACCTTCTGATCTGTTTAGCAATCCATCACAAAATGAACCTCATCATCAATCTTGTTATAAGGTGGCCATAGATGGATCGAATCTTGGCCGGTTGAGATTTGATCCATCTATGGGCTGGCTGGTTGTACTGAAGCCAATCAATTGATCGACTTCAGAATAACCAGCCTGTAGGATTTTTTTTGCATGCGACCACTGCTGCTGTCAGGATTATTAGGCATGTTATTAAAAAAAAAAAAAAAAAGAAACTGACCACTGCATGGGGGATATATGGCAATGCCAAATTAAAAGAAAAAATGTACAGAGGGGAGAGATTCTTTTATTGTGGCTTTGAGAAAGATTCCCGAATTGGTCATTTCAATTTGTGTTCCTGGTTCCTGCTCACCGCTCACCTCTTCATTGCCAATTTCTCTTGTAGCACCCTGATGTTTAGGCAGGACTTCTATCAAATGTAGTTGCCAGGTGATAGTTGCCTTGGCCAATTATTAGGAGATCAATTGATTTCCCCCCAATTCTGCAATTGCTGCACTTTTCTCTTCTGTCACTAGGTAGAATTGTAGCTGGTGACATTAGATAAGACAAGGGCACAGTGAGGACAGATTAGGAATGATTGGGGTGTCTCAGCCAATGGGCAGGGATTTTCTTGGGTCCCTTGGCCTGCTGGGAGAGCCTGTTTATTTAGGTGGAGTCAGGTGATCAGGGTTCTGTGCCGCCTGGACCCCTGTCTGGGTGGACGTGTATTGTACTGCCCTCCGGGCTGCTAGGCCAGAAACCTAAAGCCTAACCCGGGGACATCTGGCTGCTAGGCTGTCTGAGGGCCTATCCAGAAGCAGGAGAAGCAGCGTAGGGTTGGGACTGCGGGCTTGTAGTCCAACCAGAAGTAACGGTTCCGCCAGCCAGGGAATCAGTTGTGGTCGGAGGTAGAAGGGAAGCTGTCACCACTAAGGGACCATCCACCTTGCTACCGGAGACCATTGTGAGTAAGCTGAGGCCAGTACCAGAGCAGACTTCTCACCAGCCAGGGACAGTGAAGAAGTGGGAAAACTTCAGCAAGTGCCAAGTCAGGGACCCAGCGGGACAGCAGAGGTGCCGCTTGCGGAGCATCAGTGAGTGCCAAACCAGGGACCTAACATGTCAATGGGGGTGAAGCTTGAAGAGTATCTGTGAGTGCCAAGCCAGGGACCCAGCAGGGAAGCAGGGGTGACGCTTGAGGGAGATACTGAGTGCTAACAGTGGAAGAACTCAAGGGATCCAGTGGCTAGTGGACCTGAAGTCTAGTGAGAGACTGGGAGCTCGTTGAGTGAAGACCCACAGTAAGTGATTGTGGGGTAAGCTGAGAACTGTTCGTGTTGCAAATAGTTGAATACAATTGCCATTAGTAACCTGTTCTATTCTGTTTAAAAGACAATAAAGCTCTTTTAATTCAAAAAGTGTCTGGCGTCCACCATGCCTTGTAACCCACTCTACACAGAAGGATGTCAGCTGTCCCCATTTTATGCTTTGACCAAATAATGGTTTTCACCTTTTTTGATTTGTGTTGCATCTCAGTCTGCTGATCTCCTGCAGCCTCTTTGCCACCACTTCCTGCCAACATGCACTCCAATTATGGCTGCATGGTGTTTCTCATGGTACATTTCCTGATGACAACAGTGGACACCACCTGTGCACTTGTAGTCTCTATTGGAGGTCTGCATGTAAAGCCGGGTACACACCTGACCAGCGCTCTCAGCCAATGGCAGAGAGCACTGGTCGGGGTCGGTCGGATGCTGGATTTCCAGCATGCACGTGAGACAGAAGCCAGCCAAATGGCCGGCTTCTGTCAAACAGACTGACATGCACACGGGTAGAATGTTGGCTGTTTTTTTTGTACCGGCAAATGTCTCCCAACATTCTGCCAGTGTGTACGGGGCTTAAGGGGTGACATTGTGGAGCGCAAGATAGGGACACAGTGTTTGATTGTACCATTAAAAAAGACAAACAAAAGAATCCTGAAACTCCAAATGATTTTAGTGTATCTGCAAATGTTAAAGAGATAGTGAACACGTTTCGGGGGGGGGGGGGGGGGGTGGCAGAGAACTTGCCTTCATCAGGGCTTTAAAAATGCATCAAAGTGTCTAATGGACTAGAATCATAGCAAAGCTTCTGGACAAATACGTGTTATAGAGGGTAAAAAATTGTGAATATATACAGCTGTTAATGGCAGGAACACTCACCATTTTATACCCTAGATTTTTAAAGCCCCAATAAAGGGGCACATTGGCTATCTCTTTACTATTGGCATTCAAGTCAAAGCGGGACTTTTAATTTTACAGGTATAAAAAGGATGCTAGTGTAGAGTAGTGAGTGGCAAGTGTGTCCTATTATTGATAGGCGGCGCACATGCTGTGGGCCAGAGATGGTTAATCAAGATGGCAGACAACAGTGTTAGTGCGTGCATGGAACCACGTGTGGTGATGTAGTTTCTTGTGAACGGAGGTCGCGGATATCTACAGAAGAAGTGAAGTTCATCTTTTTTTTTTTCTAAATTCCAGCTCCCCTATGTACCAATATAGCATTAATGTAATTATTTTGCAGAAATATAACAGCTTTCTATTTATTCTACCCACACTTACATCACACTTCATAGCTGTTTAAAAACCCTGCTCCATTACTTCTGCCTTATTTCTTGGTCAGCCTTTAGGTCATGACACAGGAAGGAGTGGACCAGCTGAAGGTAGATGATGCAGGCTGTGTGTTAATGAGATCAGCTGGTCAACTCCTTCCTGTGTCATGACCTAAAGTCAGACCAGGAAGTAAGGCGGAAGAGAGGCAGAAGTAACGGAGCAGGGTTTTTAAACATCCATGAAGAGAGTGAGGTAAGCGTGTGTAGAATCAGCTGTTTAATTTTGCAAAACAAGTACATTAAAGCTATATTGGTATATAAGGGAGCTGGAACTTAGAAAAAAAAAAGTGAACAAAGGTGAACTTGGCCTTTAACCAATTCCATACCGGGGCTATTCTGGCGCTTCTCTCCTACATGTAAAAATCATAATTTTTTTGCTAGAAAATTACTCAGAACCCCTAAACATTATATATGTTTTTTTTTAGCAGACACCCTAGGGAATAAAATGGCAGTCGTTACAACTTTTTATGTCACACAGTATTTGCACATCAATTTTTCAAATTCAAATAAAAAAAAAAATAACAAAACAGTAAAGTTAGCTAAATTTATTTGTATAATGTGAAATATGATGTTACGCAGAGTAAATAGATACCTAACATGTCACGCTTTAAAATTTCGCACACTTGTGGAATAGCGCCAAACTTTGGTACTTAAAAATCTCCATAGGCGACACTTTAACATTTTTTACAGATTACCAGTTTAGAGTTACAAAAGAGGTCTAGTGCTAGAATTGTTGCTCTTGCTCTAACACATGCGGCGATACCTCAAATGTGTGGTTTGAACGGCGTTTACATATGTTGGCGCAACTTACCTGTGTGTTTGCTTCTGTGCGCGAGCACATGGGGACAGGGGCGCTTTAAATTCTTTTTATTGTTTATTTTACTTACATTTTTTTATTTTTACGCTTTCTCTTTAAGTTTTTTATTTTTTTTATCACTTTTATTCCTATTACAAGGAATGTAAACATCCCTTGTAATAAGAATGGTGTGTGACAGGTCCTCTTTATAGAGAGATGTGGGGTCTATACCCCCACATCTCTTCTCCAGGTTGGAAAGACTGAGATAAAAAAAAAAAAAGAGAAGACAGATCTTTCTTTCCAGCCAAGTTCTCGGCTTTGTTTACTTCCGCGGCCCGGATGTGACGTCATAACGTTGCGCCAGAGCCTCCAACGGTCATAGAGATGACTGGATGATCGGAAATCTCTATGATCAGGTGGCAGCGGATTCTTTCTCCGGGTCGCCGATGGCACAGCGAGCCCTGAGAAGCACCGGAAGGGCGGTGGGAGGAGAGGATGTCCCCTCCCGCTGCCTCTAAGAATGGCTGAACCTCAACTGGCTGAACTGCTGCTATGATTGTTCTTAGGATGCAGAGAACCGCCGGCTGAAAAAGACGATATCTGAATGATGCCTGCAGCTGCACCCATCATTCAGATATCACCACTTTTGAAAGTCAAAGACGTCATATGACATGATTGGGCTGGAAGTGGTTAAGCACAGCACGGTGATGAGACGCTCAGCCGCAGTAAGACATCTAAATGGTATAAACATTTAAAAAATGGCCGTACGTCCGTCACTAACGATCCTGGCCGTGATGGTTCCTAGTCCATGGCAGTCACTCCTGCGAACATTCAGCGCGTAGAGAGCCTGACTCTTGATAATGAATGCATAACCTGTCGTGAAATTGCACGAGAAACAAAACTTTCTGTGGCGAAGTGAAGCAGGCTGTCCTAGGATGGTTCAGGCCTACTGACAAATCTTTGTATCCTGAAGCTTTTCAGGCATTAGTTCAATGCTGGGATACGTGTATAAATGTAGCAGGGGAGTATGTAGAAAAATAAATGCAGTTTTCACTCCTTGAAATTTGTTCTTTTGTTATATAAACTTAAAACTCCCGGTTTGACTTGATCGCCCCTTGTAGATATAATACGATTATTTTACTGTCAACATATGGCATTACCACACCCAGGGAAGTGATAGGGCAACTATTAATCACTCCCAAAAAAATCAAGGAAGTGAAATCAGACTCCCAGCTTCTGCTGCCCAAGTAAGACTGACACCAATGGCAGAAAAAGGGTTCAAATCTGCAGCTTTCATTAAAATAATTGCTGGTGATCCTGCCATGAAGATGTTAAGTGCAATTCTCAACTAAATTGCCTCTAGTTTATATTGCTTTGCCAAATTTAGCTCTCAAAGAAGTAAGACACAGAATCAGGAGTATCTGTATATCAGTTCCAGAGCATTAAAGGTCCCGTAGTGAACTCATCTGTCGCTCTCCTTTATTTATAGGGCTGGTTACAGAAACACATGTTTCAGCAAAATTTCCATATAAGGTAACAACCAGTATATTTCAACATACATCACGCTGGACTCTTGCAACATATGCTGACACGTACACATAATGCAGAGAAATGAAAAACAACTTAAGTAGAACTCTAGTCCATTATTTCCAACCTTATCAAAGATCATTGTTCAGGCACCTCCTGGCGTGGGGTGACAACATTCTGTCCCATTTGCTGCACTGACACAACATACAGTTCCAGTAGACATACACCAATATTGTCACCATCAGAAATCTCCCCCTGGTGACCTGCAGACAGAAATTGACTATGAAGAGGATGGAGAAGATCAGTGGATTGAGTTGCAAAAATAAAAAGAAGGGGGGGGGGGTAAAAAAATGAACAGTATTTTACCTAAGAAAATGAAATGCCGACTGCTTTCATTAACAATGCAATATAACACTAGGGTATTACGTCTATTATAAAGGTAATGTTCCTATGTGTATGGTTATAGAAAAGATCAGATGATGAGCAGTACAAAGTATCATCACTAACAGTAAAAGGGGGGAGGAGTGGTGACATTATATTGCATAAAATGATTAAAAAAAACAAGCAACCTTAAAGCGTATCTAAACCCAAGAACAAAAATGGCACATATTGCAGCTTACCTGTTCTTAGATGTGGTGGGTGAATGCGTTTTCTTTTTTCAGACTAAGAATATCTCCTGCAAGGAGAGAAAAATACTTTGGGATCCCTTCAGCAATGCTATGCTTGTGTAACATTCTGTGCTCTGAACGGAAATCTCAAACAATGTTATAAGTGCTGCCAGCTCTGTGTGAACACCTCCCCTCCCCCTACGTAATGGAAATGAGGAGGGAGGTGTGTGATGCACTAGGAGAGCTGAGACAGAGAGCGCAGACTGAGGAGAACAGACAGAGAGCGCAGACTGAGGAGAACAGACAGAGAGCGCAGACTGAGGAGAACAGACAGAGAGCGCAGACTGAGGAGAACAGACAGAGAGCACAGACTGAGGAGAACAGACAGAGAGCGCAGACTGAGGAGAACAGACAGAGAGCGCAGACTGAGGAGAACAGACAGAGAGCACAGACTGAGGAGAACAGACAGAGAGCGCAGACTGAGGAGAACAGACAGAGAGCGCAGACTGAGGAGAACAGACAGAGAGCGCACAGTGAGGAGGACAGAAAGCGCAGACTGAGGAGAACAGACAGAGAGAGCGCAGACTGAGGAGATCACACTGAGGAGAACACACTGAGGAGAACAGACAGAGAACGCACACTGAGTAGAACAGAGACAGAGAACGCACACTGAGGAGAACAGACAGAGAGCGCACAGTGAGAAGGACAGAGAGCGCAGACTGAGGAGAACAGACAGAGAGCACAGACTGAGGAGAACAGACAGAGAGCGCACATTGAGGAGAACAGACAGAGAGCGCAGACTGAGGAGAACAGACAGAGAGCGCACATTGAGGAGAACAGACAGAGAGCGCACATTGAGGAGAACAGACAGAGAGCACACATTGAGGAGAACAGACAGAGAGCGCACATTGAGGAGAACAGACAGAGAGCGCACATTGAGGAGAACAGACAGAGAGCACACATTGAGGAGAACAGACAGAGAGCGCACATTGAGGAGAACAGACAGAGAGTGCAGACTGAGGAGAACAGACAGAGCGCACACATTGAGAACAGACAGAGAGCGCAGACTGAGGAGAACAGACAGAGAGCGCAGACTGAGGAGAACAGACAGAGAGCGCACATTGAGGAGAACAGACAGAGAGCGCACATTGAGGAGAACAGACAGAGAGCACACATTGAGGAGAACAGACAGAGAGCGCACATTGAGGAGAACAGACAGAGAGCACACATTGAGGAGAACAGACAGAGAGCGCACATTGAGGAGAACAGACAGAGAGTGCAGACTAAGGAGAACAGACAGAGCGCACACATTGAGAACAGACAGAGAGCGCAGACTGAGGAATCAGACAGAGAGCGCAGACTGAGGAGAACAAACAGAGATCACAGACTGAGGAGAACAAACAGAGATCACAGACTGAGGAGAACAGACAGAGAGCACAGACTGAGGAGAACAGACAGAGAGCACACATTGAGAACAGACAGAGAGCACACATTGAGAACAGACAGAGAGCGCAGACTGAGGAAACAGACAGAGAGAGCAGACTGAGGAGAACAGACAAAGAGCACACATTGAGGAGAACAGACAGAGAGCGCAGACTGAGGAGAACAGACAGAGAGCGCAGACTGAGGAGAACAGACAGAGAGCGCAGACTGAGGAGAACAGACAGAGAGCGCAGACTGAGGAGAACAGACAGAGAGCGCAGACTGAGGAGAACAGACAGAGAGCGCAGACTGAGGAGAACAGAGACAGAGAACACATACTGAGGAGAACAGACAGAGAACACACACTGAGGAGAACAAACAGAGATCACAGACTGAGGAGAACAGACAGAGAGCACAGACTGAGGAGAACAGACAGAGAGCACAGACTGAGGAGAACAGACAGAGAGCACACATTGAGAACAGACAGAGAGCGCAGACTGAGGAAACAGACAGAGAGAGCAGACTGAGGAGAACAGACAAAGAGCACACATTGAGGAGAACAGACAGAGAGCGCAGACTGAGGAGAACAGACAGAGAGCGCAGACTGAGGAGAACAGACTGAGGAGAACAGACTGAGGAGAACAGAGACAGAGAACACATACTGAGGAGAACAGACAGAGAACACACACTGAGGAGAACAGACAGAGAGCGCACAGTGAGGAGAACAGACAGAGAGAGCGCACAGTGAGGAGATCACACTGAGGAGAACACACTGAGGAGAACAGACAGAGAGCGCAGACTGAGGAGAACAGACAGAGAACGCACACTGAGTAGAACAGAGACAGAGAACGCACACTGAGGAGAACAGACAGAGAGCGCACAGTGAGGAGGACAGAGAGCGCAGACTGAGGAGAACAGACAGAGAGCGCAGACTGAGGAGAACAGACAGAGAGCGCAGACTGAGGAGAACAGACAGAGAGCGCACATTGAGGAGAACAGACAGAGAGCGCACATTGAGGAGAACAGACAGAGAGCGCACATTGAGGAGAACAGACAGAGAGTGCAGACTGAGGAGAACAGACAGAGCGCACACATTGAGAACAGACAGAGAGCGCAGACTGAGGAAACAGACAGGGAGAGCAGACTGAGGAGAACAGACAGAGAGCGCACACTGAAGAGAACAGACAGAGAGAGCAGACTGAGGAGAACCAAGACAGAGAGCGCACATTGAGGAGCGCATTGAGAGCGCAGACTGAGGAGAACAGACAGAGATCACAGACTGAGGAGAACAGACAGAGAGCGCAGACTGAGGAGAACAAACAGAGAGCGCAGACTGAGGAAACAGACAGAGAGAGCAGACTGAGGAGAACAGACAGAGAGCACACATTGAGGAGAACAGACAGAGAGCGCACACTGAAGAGAACAGACAGAGAGAGCAGACTGAGGAGAACCAAGACAGAGAGCGCACATTGAGGAGCGCATTGAGAGCGCAGACTGAGGAGAACAGACAGAGATCACAGACTGAGGAGAACAGACAGAGAGCGCAGACTGAGGAGAACAGATAGAGATCGCAGACTGAGGAGAACAGACAGAGAGCGCAGACTGAGGAGAACAGACAGAGAGCGCAGACTGAGGAGAACAGACAGAGAGCACACATTGAGAACAGACAGAGAGCGCAGACTGAGGAAACAGACAGAGAGAGCAGACTGAGGAGAACAGACAGAGAGCACACATTGAGAACAGACAGAGAGCGCAGACTGAGGAAACAGACAGAGAGCGCAGACTGAGGAGAACAGACAGAGAGCACACATTGAGGAGAACAGACAGAGAGTGCAGACTGAGGAGAACAGACAGAGAGAGCAGACTGAGGAAACAGACAGAGAGAGCAGACTGAAGAAACAGACAGAGAGAGCAGACTGAAGAAACAGACAGAGAGCGCAGACTGAGGAGAACAGACAGAGATCACAGACTGAGGAGAACAGACAGAGAGCACAGACTGAGGAGAACAGACAGAGAGCGCACACTGAAGAGAACAGACAGAGAGAGCAGACTGAGGAGAACAGACAGAGAGCGCACATTGAGGAGAACAGACAGAGAGCACACATTGAGGAGGACAGAGAGTGCACATTGAGGAGAACAGACAGAGAGCGCACATTGAGGAGAACAGACAGAGAGTGCAGACTGAGGAGAACAGACAGAGCACACACATTGAGAACAGACAGAGAGCGCAGACTGAGGAAACAGACAGAGAGCGCACACTGAGGAGAACCAAGACAGAGAGCGCAGACTGAGGAGAACAAACAGAGATCACAGACTGAGGAGAACAGACAGAGATCACAGACTGAGGAGAACAGACAGAGATCACAGACTGAGGAGAACAGACAGAGAGCACAGACTGAGGAGAACAGACAGAGAGCACACATTGAGAACAGACAGAGAGCGCAGACTGAGGAAACAGACAGAGAGCACACATTGAGGAGAACAGACAGAGAGCACAGACTGAGGAGAACAGACAGAGAGCGCAGACTGAGGAGAACAGACAGAGAGAGCAGACTGAGGAGAACCAAGACAGAGAGCGCACATTGAGGAGCGCATTGAGAGCGCAGACTGAGGAGAACAGACAGAGATCGCAGATTGAGGAGAACAGACAGAGAGCGCAGACTGAGGAGAACAGACAGAGAGCGCAGACTGAGGAGAACAGACAGAGAGCGCAGACTGAGGAGAACAGACAGAGAGCGCAGACTGAGGAGAACAGACAGAGAGCGCAGACTGAGGAGAACAGACAGAGAGCGCAGACTGAGGAGAACAGACAGAGAGCACACATTGAGGAGAACAGAAAGCGCAGACTGAGGAGAACAGACAGAGAGCGCAGACTGAGGAGAACAGACAGAGAGCGCAGACTGAGGAGAACAGACAGAGAGCGCAGACTGAGGAGAACAGAGACAGAGAACACATACTGAGGAGAACAGACAGAGAACACACACTGAGGAGAACAAACAGAGATCACAGACTGAGGAGAACAGACAGAGAGCACAGACTGAGGAGAACAGACAGAGAGCACAGACTGAGGAGAACAGACAGAGAGCACACATTGAGAACAGACAGAGAGCGCAGACTGAGGAAACAGACAGAGAGAGCAGACTGAGGAGAACAGACAAAGAGCACACATTGAGGAGAACAGACAGAGAGCGCAGACTGAGGAGAACAGACAGAGAGCGCAGACTGAGGAGAACAGACTGAGGAGAACAGACTGAGGAGAACAGAGACAGAGAACACATACTGAGGAGAACAGACAGAGAACACACACTGAGGAGAACAGACAGAGAGCGCACAGTGAGGAGAACAGACAGAGAGAGCGCACAGTGAGGAGATCACACTGAGGAGAACACACTGAGGAGAACAGACAGAGAGCGCAGACTGAGGAGAACAGACAGAGAACGCACACTGAGTAGAACAGAGACAGAGAACGCACACTGAGGAGAACAGACAGAGAGCGCACAGTGAGGAGGACAGAGAGCGCAGACTGAGGAGAACAGACAGAGAGCGCAGACTGAGGAGAACAGACAGAGAGCGCAGACTGAGGAGAACAGACAGAGAGCGCAGACTGAGGAGAACAGACAGAGAGCGCAGACTGAGGAGAACAGACAGAGAGCACACATTGAGGAGAACAGAAAGCGCAGACTGAGGAGAACAGACAGAGAGCGCAGACTGAGGAGAACAGACAGAGAGAGCAGACTGAGGAGAACAGACAGAGAGCGCACAGTGAGGAGAACAAAAAGCGCAGACTGAGGAGAACAGACAGAGAGAGCGCAGACTGAGGAGAACACACTGAGGAGAACAGACAGAGAGCGCAGACTGAGGAGAACAGACAGAGAACGCACTCTGAGTAGAACAGAGACAGAGAACGCACACTGAGGAGAACAGACAGAGAGCGCACAGTGAGGAGGACAGAGAGCGCAGACTGAGGAGAACAGACAGAGAGCGCAGACTGAGGAGAACAGACAGAGAGCGCACATTGAGGAGAACAGACAGAGAGCGCACATTGAGGAGAACAGACAGAGAGTGCAGACTGAGGAGAACAGACAGAGCGCACACATTGAGAACAGACAGAGAGCGCAGACTAAGGAAACAGACAGAGAGAGCAGACTGAGGAGAACAGACAGAGAGCGCACACTGAAGAGAACAGACAGAGAGAGCAGACTGAGGAGAACCAAGACAGAGAGCGCACATTGAGGAGCGCATTGAGAGCGCAGACTGAGGAGAACAGACAGAGATCACAGACTGAGGAGAACAGACAGAGAGCGCAGACTGAGGAGAACAGGCAGAGAGCGCAGACTGAGGAGAACAGGCAGAGAGCGCAGACTGAGGAGAACAGACAGAGAGCGCAGACTGAGGAGAACAGACAGAGAGCGCAGACTGAGGAGAACAGACAGAGAGCGCAGACTGAGGAGAACAGACAGAGAGCGCAGACTGAGGAGAACAGACAGAGAGCGCAGACTGAGGAGAACAGACAGAGAGCGCAGACTGAGGAGAACAGACAGAGAGCACACATTGAGAACAGACAGAGAGAGCAGACTGAGGAGAACAGACAGAGAGAGCAGACTGAGGAGAACAGACAGAGAGCACACATTGAGAACAGACAGAGAGCGCAGACTGAGGAGAACAGACAGAGAGAGCAGACTGAGGAGAACAGACAGAGAGCGCAGACTGAGGAGAACAGACAGAGAGCACAGACTGAGGAAACAGACAGAGTGCGCACATTGAGGAGAACAGACAGAGAGTGCACATTGAGGAGAACAGACAGAGAGCGCACATTGAGGAGAACAGACATAGAGTGCAGACTGAGGAGAACAGACAGAGAGCGCAGACTGAGGAGAACAGACAGAGATCACAGACTGAGGAGAACAGACAGAGAGCACACATTGAGGAGAACAGACAGAGAGCGCAGACTGAGGAGAACAGACAGAGAGCGCAGACTAAGGAGAACAGACAGAGAGCGCAGACTGAGGAAACAGACAGAGAGCACACATTGAGGAGAACAGACAGAGAGCGCAGACTGAGGAGAACAGACAGAGAGCGCAGACTAAGGAGAACAGACAGAGAGCGCAGACTGAGAAAACAGACAGAGAGCGCACACTGAGGAAACTGACAGAGAGCGCACACTGAGGAGAACCAAGACAGAGAGCGCAGACTGAGGAGAACAGACAGAGATCACAGACTGAGGAGAACAGACAGAGAGCGCAGACTGAGGAGAACAGACAGAGAGCGCAGACTGAGGAGAACAGACAGAGAGAGCAGACTGAGGAGAACAGACAGAGAGAGCAGACTGAGGAGAACAGACAGAGAGAGCAGACTGAGGAGAACAGACAGAGAGCGCAGACTGAGGAGAACAGACAGAGAGCGCAGACTGAGGAGAACAGACAGAGAGCGCAGACTGAGGAGAACAAACAGAGAGCACACATTGAGAACAGACAGAGAGCACACATTGAGAACAGACAGAGAGCGCACATTGAGGAGAACAGACAGAGAGCGCAGACTGAGGAGAACAGACAGAGAGCGCAGACTGAGGAGAACAGACAGAGATCACAGACTAAGGAGAACAGACAGAGAGCGCAGACTGAGGAGAACAGACAGAGAGAGCAGACTGAGGAGAACAGACAGAGAGAGCAGACTGAGGAGAACAGACAGAGAGCGCAGACTGAGGAGAACAGACAGAGAGAGCAGACTGAGGAGAACAGACAGAGAGAGCAGACTGAGGAGAACAGACAGAGAGCGCAGACTGAGGAGAACAGACAGAGAGCGCAGACTGAGGAGAACAGACAGAGAGCACACATTGAGAACAGACAGAGAGCACACATTGAGAACAGACAGAGAGCGCACATTGAGGAGCGCATTGAGAGCGCAGACTGAGGAGAACAGACAGAGAGCGCAGACTGAGGAGAACAGACAGAGAGCACAGACTGAGGAGAACAGACAGAGAGCACA
Source organism: Aquarana catesbeiana (assembly GCF_042186555.1). Taxonomy (NCBI): domain Eukaryota; kingdom Metazoa; phylum Chordata; class Amphibia; order Anura; family Ranidae; genus Aquarana; species Aquarana catesbeiana. The sequence goes on from NC_133326.1 coordinate 657,964,064, forward strand.
GACTGAGGAGAACAGACAGAGAGCACAGACTGAGAACAGACAGAGAGCACAGACTGAGAACAGACAGAGAGCACAGACTGAGGAGAACAGACAGAGAGCACAGACTGAGAACAGACAGAGAGAGCAGACTGAGGAGAACAGACAGAGAGCGCAGACTGAGGAAACAGACAGAGAGCGCAGACTGAGGAAACAGACAGAGAGCGCAGACTGAGGAAACAGACAGAGAGCGCAGACTGAGGAGAACAGACAGAGAGAGCAGACTGAGGAGAACAGACTGAGGAGAACAGACAGAGATCACAGACTGAGGAGAACAGACTGAGGAGAACAGACTGAGGAGAACAGACTGAGGAGAACAGACTGAGGAGAACAGACAGAGAGCACAGACTGAGGAGAACAGACGGAGGAGAACAGACAGAGAGTGCACACTGAGGAGAACAGACAGAGAGCGCACACTGAAGAGAACAGACAGAGAGAGCAGACTGAGGAGAAGCACACAGAACCTGACCTGCGGGGTGTTTATTTGGGGGATTTCAGCGCATAATAGAGCAGGAGGGACCAGAATGTAAGTGACAAATATAATGCCATGTACACACGAGCGGAATTTCCGACAGAAAAAGTCCAACGGAAGCTTTTCATCATATCTTCCGATCGTGTGTAGGCCTCATCGGACTTTTTTTTTCGAAAATTCTGACAGACCTAGAAATAGAACATGTTCTAAATCTTTCCGACGGACCCAATTCCTATCGGGAAAACGGATCGACTGTATGCTGGTCCGACGGACCAAAAAAGACGCATGCTCTGAAGCAAGTACGAGACGGAAGCTATTGGCTACCTGGCTATTGAACTTCCTTTTTCTAGTCCCGTCGTAAGTGTTGTACATCACCGCGTTCTGGACGGTTGGACTTTGGGTTGACCGTGTGTAGGCAAGAGCGCTTGAATGGAATTCGGTCGGAGAAACCGTTGGAGTTTCTTACGATGGCTAAACCGGTTGCGTGTAAGCGGCATAACATGTGAATCCAGGTTCACACTTGTGCACTGTGGACACTGATTGGCACAGAATAGGCAACACATTCCTGTGAACATCACATGCAATGTCTGTGCAATGCGATTTGAGCCATGCATTTTGTATGGCTGAAATTGCATCGCATCCACACCAAAATGGCACAGGACCCTTTTTTTCCCTCCTAACCTGAATCGCATCGCATGGGTGTGAACACCCATGTCATGCTATTCTGGCAGTCACATTGCATTTTGTAATCTGTTTTGGGGTGTCATTAAGATAACATTGACATCCCCGCAGCAGATCGCATGTACAATGCGGTGCGGGAAATGCACAGGATTTGCTGCGTTTCCCGCATCACACAAGTGTGAACCCTGGTTGAGGGTTAAAATGTTGGTGATTCACACAAAAAAAAATTACAGGGGCGCAACCAACTCCAACAATGATTACACTCATGTCAGGGTAGTACCATGAGTCCCAGTTTCTAGAACGCAGCACACATTCCAATACAGAACTACAAGTCCCAGCTACTCTCATGCCCTGTACACACGATCGGACTTTCCGACGGAAAATGTGCGATCGGAGCTTGTTGTTGGAAATTCCGACCGTGTGTGGGCTCCATCGGACTTTTTCCATCGGAATTTCCGACACACAAAGTTTGAGAGCTGGCTCGGAATCAAGCAGAAGAGCAGCACTGGCTATTAAACTTTATTTTGTCTCGGCTCATCCTACGTGTTGTACGTCACCGCGTTCTTGCCGTTCGGAATTTCCGACAACATTTGTGTGACCGTGTGTATGCAAGACAAGTTTGAGCCAACATCCGTCGGAAAAAATCCGATGGATTTTGTTGTCGGAACGTGCGATCGTGTGTACAGGGCATCAGTGTTCAGACAGCATCAAACAAACAAAATGGAACTACAAGTCCCAGTGGACAAATAGCATCACACAGACAAAATGGAACTGCACTCCCAAGTGTTCAAATAGCAGCACACAGGTGAAATTGAACTACAAGTCCCAGTGTCCAAATAGTAGCACAAGCCAATACAGAACTACAAGTCCCAGCAGATTTTTCAACTGTCCATCTAGTCTCTTTCTAGTGATGAGGTTTGGGTCAAACATGAGTCTGACCCGAGTCCAGCCTGTTTATGGTTCATTGAACCACTGAACAGACTGGCCATACTTGACCAGCTAACCCGTCCAAGCCTCAATTGCCAGATATTAAACAAAGCAGTCAGGTAGGGATGAGTTGCCGGTTTGGTCTAAACCCTAGTTTGGTCTGAATTTTGGCTGGTCGGTTGTTTGGAATTAGACAAACTTAATGGTTGTCTGGCTGGGCTGAACAACCGGCAGCAGCAGGAAGCGATACATTTAACAGTGGTAATACTACCTTTGATCGATGTCCCAGCAGTTCTAAGCTGCTTCTTCAAGTTTTCTTTTAGTCTCCTTCTAGTGAGCAAGGATGAGCTTCAGGTTTGGATTTGAACATGAGTTTGACTCGAACCCAGCCTGTTCTTGGTGTTGAACCACCAAACTGGCCTTCCTTGGCCAGTTAACCACCTAAAGACAGGAAGGATTTGCCCCCTTATTGACCAGGCCTTTTTTTGCAATACGGCACTGCATCGCTTTAACTGACAATCGTGCGGTCGTGGGACGTTGTACCCAAACAACATTGACACCTTTTTTTCCCCGCAAATAGAGTTTTCTTTTGGTGGTATTTGATCACCTCTGCGGTTTTAATTTTTTACGCTATAAACAACAAAAGGGCGACATTTAAAAAAAAAAAAAAAAAACAGTATTTTATACCTTTTGCTATAATAAAAATCCCCCCCAAAAAAATTAAAAAAATAAATTTCTTCATCAGTTTAGGCCGATATATATTCTTCTACATTTTTTTGGTAAAAAATGTTTTAAAAAAATCGCAATAAGCATATATTGATTGGTTTGCACAAAAGTTATAGCGTCTACAAAATAGGGAATAGATTTATGGCATTATTATAATTATTTTTTTTTTTTAATTAGTAATGGCTGCGATCTGCGATTTTTAGCGGGACTGTGACATTGCGGCGGACAGATCAGACACTTTTGACACATTTGTGGGACCATTGACATTTATACAGTGATCAGTGCTATGAAAATGCACTGATTACTGTGTAAATGTCATTGGTAGGGAAAGGGGTTAAATATGTTCCCTTGTGTGTGTTTCTAAAGCCTCGTGCACACGGTTCGATTGTTGGAAGGGGATTGTCTGTTGACAGACTGTTGTCCTAAATTCTTACTGTTAGTACGCTCCTTTAGACAATTGGTTTCCAATTTTCAGCCAACAAATGTTGGATGACATGCTAGTACATTTTTGGCAGACAATGGCTCCACGTCTGAGTTTCGTATTGGTCAGTAATCCATCACACAAAAGTCGAAAGTACAAAGACGCATGCTCCGAATCAATGCTCAAACACGAAATTAGCAGAAGGGGCCCAAAGGGTGGTGCCCAAGAACTGAAATTCCTCGTAGTACGTCACTACGTTCTTGTTTGTGGCACGACAATTGTGTAACGTTAGTATGCAAGACAAGATCCTGGCACACAACCTTTTGACAAAAATCAGATGCTCAGCCAACAATCGTACCGTGTGTACGAGGCTTTACTGTGGGGGGATGGGACTGACTAGATGAGGAGAGAGATGGCTGTTCCTAATTACTAGGAACAGACTGCCTCTCCTCTTCTGTCAGAACAGGGATTTGTGTGTTTATATACACACACACACACACACACACACACACACACACATATCCCCATTCTGGCTCTCATGCCTGCGATATCGCGACCTCCGGCCACGTGCATCAGGTCCCCCGCTCGCCTGCTATAGCTTCCCGACTGCCTTACGCAGATATACTGCGGCAGAAGGGCACGTACAGGCAGAATCACGTACCTTTACGTTGCCCTTTAAGAGGCGGCTTGCGGGCCCGCGCCTGCCCGGCGGGAGCGTGATCGTGGGTCCCGTGGACTCGATGTCCGCGGGGGTACCCGCGATCGTCTCATGGAGACGAAGAACGGGGAAATGCTGATGCAAACAAGCATTTCCCCGTTCTGCCTAGTGACAGGACACTGATCACAGCTCCCTGTAAATCGGGTAGCGGTGATCAGTGTGGTGTCACACATAGCCGATCCCCCCCCACAGTTAGAAACACTCCCTAGGACACACTTAACCCCTTTTTTCAAAATTGTCACTATTTTTTTGTTTATAGCGCAAAAAATAAAAACTGCAGAGGTGATCAAATACCACCAAAAGAAAGCTCTATTTGTGGGGGGGAAAAAAAGACGTCAATTTTGTTTGGGAGCCACGTTGCACGACCGCGCAAATGTCAGTTAAAGCGACGCAGTGAAGAATCGCAAAAAGTGCTCTGGTCTTTGGCCAGCCAAATGGTCAGGTGCTTAAGTGGTTAAAGGGCCGACGTATAGCTACGACGATTTGCCGGAATGAGCCGACCTGCTGCAGTATGACAATGGCTGGCTGGCAAGTGGTTAACCTGCCCAAAACCCCAGTTGCTTGACTGTAAAGAAAGCAGTTTGTTAGGGACGAGCTGCCAGTTTGCGCTGAACCCTGGTTTGCTTCGAATTTTGGCTGTTCAGAGGTTCAGCAGGAAGTGATACATTTAGCAGCTGTAACTACCACTGAATGCAACACCAAGTTGCTAGTGAGCCACTAGCTGCTTTATTTTTTAATGTTGTAAAAGTCATTTTTTTAAATTGCTGCTCCCCACCAAATGATTTTTTATTTATTTTTTTGCTTTGGTTGATGTTCCCTGGGACAATCCTTTGCCTATCAGCCTGGAAAACGGACATTGCTGTTTTTGTAACATTTGTCTCCCTTTGGCCTCAATTGGGTTCAGATTCAGCAGCCAACAGGTTCATTGCCCTCCTTATTCTGGCCACCCAGCGTGTATGCCTGGATAAGGGACTGGTTGACATTTTAACCCCTTAGAGCCAGCGCATAGAATGCTGGGAGGCGGGTCGGGGCTTATGGTTATGTGACTGCCGTGATTGGCACATGATCTGACAGCTCTAGTAAAAAAAAAAAAAAAAAAAAGATTTTATATATATATATATATATATATATATATATATATATATATATATATATATATATATATCCCATACTTTGTAGAAGTTATAACTTTAACTCAAACCAATCAATATACGCTTATTCTCATTTTTTTTCTTTTTTTTTTTTTTTATGTAGCAGAATACATATTGGCCTAAACTGATGAAGAAATTCGATCTTTTACATTTTTTTATTGGATGTGTTTTATAGCAGAAAGTGAAAAATATTGTTTTTTTTTTTCAAAATTGTAGGTATTTTTTTGTTTATAGTGCAAAAAATAAAAACTGCAGAGGTTATCAAATACCACCAAAAGAAAGCTCTATTTGTAGGAAAAAAAGGACATCAATTTCATTTGTGTTCAGCGTTGCATGACCGCGCATAACGCAGTGCCGTATCGCAAAAAATGACCTGGTCATGAAACCTTCCTGGGGTGAAGTGGTTAAGTAATAACAAATGTATATCAACAATTAGTGTGAGTCTCAAACAACAAAATATAAACATCCGATTAATATATTCAGTCATCATACCTGTAACATCGGCCAGTCCTGGCTTTTCAAGCTGGGTTTGCCATAGGGAGTGGAACTTACGGTGTGCATTTCTTTGATGATACGTCAATTTTTCCCATATCAGTATAGAGTTAACCTGATCAATCCATTGTTTGGTAGTAATATGATAGTTAGTAATTATAACATTATGTATTAATCTTGTAGTGCAGTTACAGACCTACATACACTATATTACCAAAAGTATTGGGACGCCTGCCTTTACAAGCACATGAACTTTAATTGCATCCCAGTCTTATGCCCTGTACACACAGTTGGATTTTCCGACGGAAAATGTGTGATAGGACCTTGTTGTCAGAAATTCCGACCATGTGTGGGCTCCATCACACATTTTCCATCGGATTTTCCAACACACAAAGTTTGAGAGCAGGATATAAAATTTTCCGACAACAAAATCCGTTGTCGGAAATTCCGATCGTGTGTACACAAATCCGACGGACAAAGTGCCACGCATGCTCAGAATAAATAAAGAGATGAAAGCTATTGGCCACTGCCCCGTTTATAGTCCCGACGTACGTGTTTTACGTCACCGCGTTTAGAACGATCGGATTTTCCGACAACTTTGTGTGACCGTGTGTATGCAAGACAAGTTTGAGCCAACATCCGTCGGAAAAAATCCTAGGATTTTGTTGCCGGAATGTCTGAACAAAGTCTGACCGTGTGTATGGGGCATTAGTCCGTAAGGTTCAATATTGACTCGGCCCACCTGTTGCAGCTATAACAGCTTAAACTTTTCTGGGAAGGCTGTCCACAAGGTTTCTGTGGGAATGTTTGACCATTCTTCCAGAAGCGCATTTGTGAGGTCAGGCACTGATGTGGACGAGAAGGCCTGGTTCTCAGTCTCTGCTCTAATTCATTCCAAAGGTGTTCTATCAGATTGAGGTCAGGACTCTGTGCAGGCCAGTCAAGTTCCTCCACCCCAAACTCACTCATTCATGTCTATGGACCTTGCGCTGTGCACTGGTCCAAATCATTTGGTGGAGGGGGGGATTATGGTGTGGGGTTGTTTTTCAAAGGTTGGGCTTGGGTTCCAGTGAAGGGAACTCTTAAGGCGTCAGCATACCAAGACATTTTGGACAATTTCATCCTCCCAACTAGGGATGAGCCGAACACCCCCCGGTTCGGTTCGCACCAGAACCCGCGAACGGACCGAAAGTTCGCACGAACGTTAGAACCCCATTGACGTCTATGGGACTCGAACGTTCGAAATCAAAAGTGCTCATTTTAAAGGCTAATTTGCATGGTATTGTCCTAAAAAGGGTTTGGGGACCCGGGTCCTACCCCAGGGGACATGTATCAATGCAAAAAAAACTTTTAAAAACGGCCGTTTTTTCGGGAGCAGTGATTTTAATGATGCTTAAAGTAAAAAAAAAAAAGTGAAATATTCCTTTAAATATCGTACCTGGGGGGTGTCTATAGTATGCCTGTAAAGTGACGCGTGTTTCCCATGTTTAGAACAGTCCCTGCACCAAATGTCATTTTTAAAGGAAAAAATCTCATTTAAAACTGCTTGCGGGTTTAATGTCATGTCGGGTCATGGCAATATGGATGAAAATCAGTGAGACAAACGGCATGGGTACCCCCCAGTCCATTACCAGGCCCTTTGGGTCTTGTATGGATATTAAGGGGAACCCCGCACCCAAATTAAAATAAGGAAAGGTGTGGGGCCACCAGGCCCTATATACTCTGAACAGCAGTATACAGGCGGTGCAAACAAGACAGGGACTGTAGGTTTGTTGTTAAGTAGAATCTGTTTGTAATTTTGAACATTTTTAACGTGTTTAGCTCCAGCCAAAAAATCTTTTCTAAGCTTTTTGGAAAACATAGGGAAGGGTTATCACCCCTGTGACATTTGTTTTGCTGTCTTTCCTCCTCTTCAGAAGATTTCACCTCACTTTTTTGTCCCAATGAAAAATGTTTTTTGAAAATTTGGGTTTTTTTGTGGAACAAGGATTGGAAAGCATCAGTGGAAAGGAGAAATTGTTTTCCCATATTAACTCTTACAGGAGAGAATTTCCCTTCCTAGGGGTAGATTTCATCTCACTTCCTGTTGTCTCCTTCCGTTTGCAAGTAGGAGTCGTTTGTAAGTTAGATGTTTGAAAGTAGGGTCCTGCCCTATATACTCAGCAGAAATTTGGGCCTTAGGTGTTGCTGTGGCCACAACACTGTAAGCCCTCACAGGGCCCTGCTGTGAAATATTAGATCAAGAATTGTAATTACATGCCCCTGTTGAACAGGAGCTGAAAAATTAGGCCTTAGGCACTGGTGCTGGTGCCACAACACTGCAACCCCTCACAGACACTCTAGTTGGAACGCAGGAACGAGCCCTGCTGCAAAGTATTGCATCAAAAATTGTAATTACACGCCCCTGTTAGACAGGGGCAGAAAAATTGGGCCTTAGGCACTGGTGCTGGTGCCACAACACTGCAACCCCTCACAGACACTCTAGTTGGAATGCAGGAACGAGCCCTGCTGCAAAGTATTACATCAAAAATTGTAATTACACGCCCCTGTTAAACAGGGGCTGAAAAATTGTGCCTTAGGCACTGGTGGTGGCGCCCAGAACCAAAAATGTTCTTACAAGCTATCAGCGTGATGATTGAGGAGGAAGAGGATAATTACTCAGGGATAGTCACTCAGCATCAGCATGTGTTCCTTGGGACTGATCCCTTAAAGACTGCTGCTGATGCTGAGTGCCAGGCTCCACCTCCATACTGACACAATCTTCCTCCTCCTCCTCCTCCTCCTTGTCCTCTTCCTGTGTGATCGGCGGGCACGCAGGAACACTGTCTGGATAAAGGGGGCCTTGAGAGCTAAGGAAGTCCTCCTCTTCCTGCCTCTGTTCTGCCTCAAGTGCCCTGTCCATTATTCCACGCAGCGTGTGCTCCAACAGGTGGACAAGGGGGACAGTGTCACTGATGCATGCACTGTCAGTGCTCACCATCCTCGTGGCCTCCTCGAATGGTGACAGGACAGTGCATGCATCCCTGATCATGGCCCACTGGCGTGGGGAAAAAAAACCAAGCTCCCCTGACCCTGTCCTGGTGCCATAGTCGCACAGGTACTCATTGATGGCCCTCTGCTGCGTGTGCAGCCGCTGCAGCATGGCCAACGTTGAGTTCCACCTGGTGGGCATGTCACAGATTAGGCGGTTCTTGGGCAGGTTAAACTCCTTTTGGAGGTCCGTCAGCCGAGCACTGGCATTATATGACCGGCGGAAATGCACACAGACTTTCCTGGCCTGCCTCAGGACATCCTGTAAGCCCGGGTACCTGCCCAAGAACCGCTGCACCACCAAGTTAAGGACGTGAGCCAAACAGGGCACATGGGTCATTTGTCCCTGTCGGAGGGCAGAGAGGAGGTTGGTGCCATTGTCGCAAACCACCATTCCTGCCTTAAGTTGGCGTGGCGTCAACCACCTCTGAACCTGCCCCTGCAGAGCTGACAGAACCTCTGCCCCAGTGTGGCTCCTGTCCCCCAAGCACACCAGCTCAAGCACCGCATGGCATCTTTTGGCCTGCGTACTTGCGTAGCCCCTTGAACGCCTACGGAGCACCGCTGGTTCCGAGGAAGAGGCCATGGAGGAAGAAGAAGAGGAGGGGGTGGAGGAGAGAGGTGTGTCACAATCAGCATTTTGGAGGCGTGGTGGCGGAACAACCTCCAACACTACTGCACCTTGTCCTGCATCCTTCCCAGCTGCCAGCAGAGTCACCCAATGCGCCGTGAAACTTAGGTAACGTCCCTGTCCATGCCTGCTGGACCATGAGTCAGCGGTAATATGCACCTTACCGCTGACCGCCCTGTCCAGCGAGGCATGGACATTGCCTTCCACATGCCGGTAGAGAGCCGGAATCGCCTTCCGTGAGAAAAAGTGGCGTTTGGGTACCTGCCACTGAGGAACCGCACATTCCACAAACTCACGGAAGGGGGCAGAGTCTACCAACTGAAAAGGCAGCAGTTGAAGTGCTAGCAATTTTGCCAAGCTAGCATTCAACCGCTGGGCATGTGGATGGCTGGGAGCAAACTTCTTTCGGCGGTGCAGCAGCTGGGGCAGGGAAATTTGCCTGGTACAATCTGACGTTGGTGTACCAAAAGCAGATTGCCCACAAGTACTTGGCTGTGACACACCTAATTCTACACCTTCATTCCTCTCACTGCAGGTCTCAGAGAGGACTGAAGGTCTAGTGGGGTTGGAAATCTCAGCTGATGAGGAGCAAGGAGAGATCCTCTTTGTTCTTTGGTGTGGGTCTTTTAGATACGCTTGCCAACGAACTGCATGGCAGGTCAACATATGTCTGGTCAAGCATGTGGTACCCAAGCGGGAGATGTTTTGGCCACGCGAGATACGCTTGAGACATATGTTGCAAATAGCAGCGGTGCGATCTGATGCACTCAAAAAAGGCCCACACCAAAGAACTTTTTGAATAACGCGCAGAGACTGCAGCGCCCTGCACATGTGGAGCTTTGGGGTGTGATGCAGTCAATGTGCTGCCCTTAGGCTGGCCCCTGGAGGGCATCCTGCCTCGTTGGTGATGTGCCGCCGCCTCCTCCTCCTCCTCCTCCTCCTCCTCCTCCTCCTCCTCTCTCCTATCAGGCACCCACGTTGAGTCAGTGACCTCATCATCCCCTCCCTCCTCATCACTGGAGCAAACCTGGCAGTATGCTGCAGCAGGGGGAGCATGACTGCCAGATTGCTGTCCTTCTTGGGCACCCCCTCTGTCCGTGCTCATGTTACTGCCTTCATCGAGCTCAGTATCGTCATCAGAGCCTTCCAAACGCTGGGCATCCTCCTGGAGCATGTACCCAACACTGTGGTCAAACAGTTCGAGGGAATCCTCATGAGGACATGGTGGAGCTAGGGAAGGAGTCACTGATGACATTGAGCTGAGGGAAGAGGCCGCTGCTTTGCCAGACAAAGCACCCTGGGCATGGGTGAGAGAGGATGAGGAGGATGAGGACGGCTTGGTCATCCACTCGACCAAGTCTTCTGCATGTTGCGGCTCAACACGGCCAGCTGCCGAAAAAAAGGCCAAGCGTGTCCCATGGCCACGTGCTGATGAGGATGCACCGTCTCCACGACCAGCACTAGACACAGAGCCTGCTTGCCCTCTCTTATTGGCTTGTGACTGTCTGCCTCTCCTTCTTGGCCTTCCAGACATACTAATGGCCTGTAGCTGCACTAAGCTGGGATAGAACACCTGTAATTTTCTTCAGGTAGCTTTATATACTGTAACCAGACAAGCCTGCCTGTCAGTAGGAAGATAACAGGAACGGATCTAGCTGAACACTGTGAGCAGGACGCACTGTACTAAATGTAAATAGTCTAGCTGCCTGACCGTGGTACTAATAGGATCAAATAGAACACCTGTAATTTTCTTCAGGTAGCTTTATATACTGTAACCAGACAAGCCTGCCTGTCAGTAGGAAGATAACAGGAACGGATCTAGCTGAACACTGTGAGCAGGACGCACTGCACTAAATGTAAATAGTCTAGAAGATAACAGGAACGGATCTAGCTGAACACTGTGAGCAGGACGCACTGCACTAAATGTAAATAGTCTAGAAGATAACAGGAACGGATCTAGCTGAACACTGTGAGCAGGACGCACTGCACTAAATGTAAATAGTCTAGAAGATAACAGGAACGGATCTAGCTGAACACTGTGAGCAGGACGCACTGCACTAAATGTAAATAGTCTAGAAGATAACAGGAACGGATCTAGCTGAACACTGTGAGCAGGACGCACTGCACTAAATGTAAATAGCAGGAACGGATCTAACTGAACACTGTGAGCAGGACGCACTGCACTAAATGTAAATAACAGGAACGGATCTAGCTGAACACTGTGAGCAGGACGCACTGCACTAAATGTAAATAGTCTAGAAGATAACAGGAACGGATCTAGCTGAACACTGTGAGCAGGACGCACTGCACTAAATGTAAATAGCAGGAACGGATCTAGCTGAACACTGTGAGCAGGACGCACTGCACTAAATGTAAATAGCAGGAACGGATCTAGCTGAACACTGTGAGCAGGACGCACTGCACTAAATGTAAATAACAGGAACGGATCTAGCTGAACACTGTGAGCAGGACGCACTGCACTAAATGTAAATAGCAGGAACGGATCTAGCTGAACACTGTGAGCAGGACGCACTGCACTAAATGTAAATAGCAGGAACGGATCTAGCTGAACACTGTGAGCAGGACGCACTGCACTAAATGTAAATAGCAGGAACGGATCTAGCTGAACACTGTGAGCAGGACGCACTGCACTAAATGTAAATAACAGGAACGGATCTAGCTGAACACTGTGAGCAGGACGCACTGCACTAAATGTAAATAGCAGGAACGGATCTAGCTGAACACTGTGAGCAGGACGCACTGCACTAAATGTAAATAGCAGGAACGGATCTAGCTGAACACTGTGAGCAGGACGCACTGCACTAAATGTAAATTGCAGGAACGGATCTAGCTGAACACTGTGAGCAGGACGCACTGCACTAAATGTAAATAGTCTAGAAGATAACAGGAACGGATCTAGCTGAACACTGTGAGCAGGACGCACTGCACTAAATGTAAATAGCAGGAACGGATCTAGCTGAACACTGTGAGCAGGACGCACTGCATTAAATGTAAATAGTCTAGATAGAAGATAACAGGAACGGATCTAGCTAAACTGAATACAGTGTATATATATATATGCAACACCTGGGATGCATATATATACACAATACACTGTAAGTGCAGCTAACTGACTGACTGTTCTGCCTAATCTATCTAACTCAAATCAAATGACACTGTCTCTCTCTCTCTCTATCTCTCAGCACACCGGAACACACACTACACAGGGCCGCCGTGCAGGCGGCCTTATATAGTGTGGGGTGTGTACTAAATCCCCTGAGCCATAATTGGCCAAAGCCACCCTGGCTTTGGCCAATTACAGCTCTCTCTACTGACGGCGCTGTGATTGGCCAAGCATGCGGGTCATAGTGCATGCTTGGCCAATCATCAGCCAGCAATGCACTGCGATGCCGCAGTGAATTATGGGCCGTGACGCGCCACACGAATTTAGCGCGAACGGCCCATATCGTTCGCAATTCGGCGAACGGGCGAACAGCCGATGTTCGAGTCGAACATGGGTTCGACTCGAACACGAAGCTCATCCCTACTCCCAACTTTGGGGAACAGTTTGGGGATGGCCCCTTCCTGTTCCATCATGACTGCACACTAGGGTTGCCATTTCATCCCTTTAATCCAGGACACACATTAATTACACAGGTTGTCATGTAATTTATATGTGTCCTGGATTAAAGGGATGATGTGGCAACCCTACTGCACACCAGTGCACAAAGCAAGGTCCATAAAGACACGGATGAGCGAGTTTGGGGTGGAGGAACTTGACTGGCCTCAACCCGACAGAACATCTTTGGGATGAATTAGAGTGAAGACTGCGGGCCAGGCCTACTCTCCAACATCAGTGCCTGACCTCACAAATGCATTTCTGGAAGAATGGTCAAACATTCCCATAGACACACTCCTAAACCTTGTGGACGGCCTTCCCAGAGGAGTTAAAGCTGTTATAGCTGCAAAGGGTGGGCCAACTCAATATTGAACCCTACGGACTAAGACTGGGGTGACATTAAAGTTCATGTGCATGTAAAGCCAGTACCAATACTTTTGGTAATATAGTGTAGCTCCTAGGAACATAACCTTTGTTAAAATGTAACATTTTGTAGAACTACAATTCCTAGTAGGTCTTATTTCGAGCAGGATAGATATGCTGGGACGTATCACATAGACATGAATACTGTGCAGTGCATATAGAGTTAAGTGTCAGAGTGCTGGCTGGGTTGTAGAAATTCTATTATTAAATCTACATACCACCGAGGAGGAGGAGGACTATCCTGGACACTGTACGGCTTCTACAGGCAGATCAATGTAGAAGTGAATGAAGGGAGAACACAGCATTGTATGCAATATCCAGTGTCTTCATTCCACACTTTACACGTCTGCACTCTGTAGCTGGAGGGAGGGGAGCAGTATATTCAGCCCTCCACTATTCTGTGTTCCTTCCTGCAGCCTTCCTGTGCAGACTAGGAAGAGTGACAACATCCTTTCAGCTTTGCACATGCACAGTAAAGATTGTTTGTTTTTTGTTTGTTTTTACTTAGAAAGTAAAAATAAAAAAGAACATTACAGATAGACACAAAAGCAAATTTTTATGTGAATAAAAAGCAACATTTATAGCTTTACCTCTTTCACTAGTTTAAGTGAAAATCCCTTTTGCAAAGTGAATACGCTCTTTTCCATTAGTAAATCCACCTCTGTGTGTCAAAGTTATGTTATATATAACAGACAGAGCTGTCTGGTGTCTTAAGGCCCGTACACATAATATGAAAACCGGAAGTAAAATGTCGTCCAACGAACGATCTGCCGATTTTCAGATCGTTAGTATGATGCTTTCGACAGCCGATTCCGATTTTTCATATGACAAAAGCTGGATGTGCAGACTATAAAATTTTAATCATACATGAGCACAACGTCTGATTTTCGTTTAACCGCTTGCCGACCAGCCTCCGCAGTTTTACTGCGGCGGCATGGCTGCGCGAATCGTCGCCATGTTACGTCGCTTCTTATTGTGGCCACTAGGGGCGCACGCGCTGCCGGAGGCACGCACGCTCGCTGCTCGCTCCTGGACCCGATGCGAGTGCCCGGCGGTCGCGATGACTGCTGGGCTCCCGCGATCGCTCATGACACGCGAGAACCGGGATCTCTGTGTGTAAACAGAGAGGGGAGAAGAGACTGATCGTGTGTTCATACAAAGTATGAACACTGATCTATCTCTTCCCCTAGCAAGTCCCATCCCCCCTTCAGTTAGAACACGTAGCAGGAAACACAGTTAACCCCTTGATCGCCCCCTAGTGTTAACCCCTTCACTGCCAGTGACATTTTTACAGTAATCAGTGCATTTTTTTTAGCACTGATCGCTGTATAAATGCCAGTGGTCCCAAAAATGTGTCGAAATTGTCCGATGTGTCCGCCATAATGTCGCAGTCACAATAAAAATTGCAGATCGCCGCCTTTACTAGTAAAAAAATAAATAATAATAAAAATGCTATAAATCTATCCCCTATTTTGTAGACATTATAACTTTTGCGCAAACCAATCAATATACGCTTATTGCGATTTTTACTACCAAAATTATGTAGAAGAATACATATCGGCCTAAACTGAGAAAAAATTCGCTTTTTAAAAAAAAAAAAAAATGGGGATATTTATTATAGCAAAAAGTACAAAATATTGTGGGTTTTTTTCAAAATTGTCGCTCTTTTTTGTTTATAGAGCAAAAAAAAAAAAAAAACGCAGAGAGATGATCAAATACCACCAAAAGAAAGTTCTATTTGTGGGAAAAAAAGGATGTCAATTTTGTCTGGGTGCAATGTCGCAATTGTCAGTTAAAGTGACGCAGTGCCGAATCGCAAAAAATGGCCTGGTCATTCAGCAGCCAAATCTGCCGGGGCTTAATTAGAATGGTTTTCATCCGAAAAAAATCGTAAGAGCAAGACTAGCATACAACAAAAGATGGATGAACGATCGTCTGAAAATCGGATTGTGTGTATGAGGCTTAAGAGTCCCCTGCACCACATCCCTGAAACTGAAAATGTATCGGTGGAGCAGGAAATGGGATTTTACTTTCAATCATTTTTCTTGATAGTTATCACAAAGACAAAGAAAAACATTAAGAACAGAGAACATAAAATGACTTGAAAAATAGCAATGTAGGGTGTGTATGGACAAAGCCCCGAACAAAAATGCCTCTTACTCAGATGGATGGATGGAATAATAGATTTCCAATCTCCACAGCATACATGCAGGAAGAAAAAGCAAACAGATCTAGTGCTCTCCGTTTAAAACTTCACATTTATTTAGAAAAAAGGTAAAGTATTGCACTTACAAAAATGGCACTATAGGCAGTTCTAACCATGAATCGCATGACTGTCATGTACAATCACAGGATCCTTAGATGCAGAGATGATCGTGGGATGACATCCTATATGCGCAAACCTCGTCCTATACGTACGTTACGTCCAAACCTCTGGACTTCCTCAGTAGGGGCATTGGTGATTGGAGTGGATTCAAATTGGATATTGTTTTCTTTTCTTTGGATATTTTTGGATATACATGGAACTATTTTTTTTGTGTACATATATTTTGTGCACAATTGTTTGCACTTTTATCGTTTCTTTGATATTTTTGGATATACATTGGATTATATATGTTTTTGTACACATTTTTTGCACAATTGTTGGCACTTTTATTATATTGTGGTTATTTTTTGTAAGTTGCGCTACAGCATTCTGTTGTGTATATATTAGCTCATCAAGGTTTGAATCACTTATGGGTGTTGGCTAGCAACTTTTCTAATTAATTTCATTGACATATTATTGGATTGCACAGATTGATTATTTACACAAGAATGTATAAAATAGCATATTTTATTAGAAACAATTAAAACAGTGAAAAGTTTGTATAAAACCAACATAAAAATATCAATACAGGTTCTACAGTGATGATGCAATAACTGGATCTCTACATGTTTTGCCAGACTATGGCTTAGGAGACTTTGCTACATAAAAAAACACCACAAATATAAAAAAAAAAACATTGAATTAGTTACAATCAATACACAGTACAGGTACAAATGAATATGGACACTAGCTAAACAAGGTTTCAAACAAACATTAACCTGATGCTGACCATCCTGCGCACATTTACTGCGGCAGGGCGGCCGCTCTGTGCAGAATCGCATACAGGTATGTGATTCTGCACTTCCGGGTCTGGGGAGCACATGCGTACTGCCAGTGACCCACTCCTGCTATGTTTGGACGTAGCGGGACCCGCCGATCATTCAAGGTACAGGCAGAACGACGATCTGCCCATGTAAACAAGGCAGATCGCCGTTTTGTGGCAAGGGAAGGCAGTGATTTTGTGTTTCTGCTAAGCAGAAACAGGGATATCTGCCTTCCCACAGTACAACCACTCCCCACACAGTTAGAAAGCACACCCTAGGAACACATTTCACCTTTTGATCGCCCCCGATGTAACCCCTTCCCTGCCAGTGTCACTAGTACAGTGACAGTGCATTTTTTTAGCACTGATCACTATATCAGTCTGGATTCACACTATTGTGATATGGATGTGAGTTCTCCGCATCCAATTCGCAATAGTAGGACATTATGACTGGCTGTTTATGGAACCGGTTCACATATCTCCGCTGCGGCTCTGGTGTGAATTTGCACAGGAGCCCTGTACGTCTGTTGGTCTGTTTCAGGTCCAAATTCAGCGAAAAATTTGGGCTGAAATTGGACCTGAAACATCAGACCTGAAACAGTGAATGGGGACGCACCAGACCCCTGCTGTGAGCCGCATGCGAAGATAGTGTGAACCCAACCTCAGTGTCACTGGTCCCCAAAAATGTAATGTCAGTTAGGTGTCTGATTTGTCATATATCAGACACCGCTGATTACAGTCCGCTGATCGGCGCCATTACAAAAAAAAAAAAAAAAAAATTACAAAAATCCCATAGTTTGTAGACGCTATAACTTTTGCGCAAACTAATCAATATACGCTTATTGGGATTTTAAAAAAAATATGTAGCAGAATCCATATTGGTCTAAATCGATGAAGAAATTTGATTTTTTTAAAAAATGTTATTGTGCATGTTTTATAGCAGAAAGTAAAAAATATTGTTTTTTTTTTCAAAATTATCTTTTTTTGTTTATAGCACAAAAAGTAGAAACTGCAGAAGTGACCAAATACCACCAAAAGAAAACTCTATTTGTGTGAAAAAAGGACATACATTTTATTTAGGTAGAGCATCGCATGATCACACAATTGTCAGTTAAAGTAACGCAGTGCCGTATCGCAAAAAAAATGGCCTGGTCATGAAGGGGGGGTTCCCTTCCAGAGCTGAAGTGGTAAAACACAATGCACTTATCAATAGATCATTTGGGGGGGGGGGGGGGTATGGGCTCCCTCAACTGCGTCATAGCACTGGAGTTCATCTGAACCCCCACTAAGAATAAAGCACCAGGAGGATATTAAAGGAGACATCAGTTAGCCACAGGAAGGGAAAAACATGGACCACCCAAAGTATGGAGATACTCGGCTGTCTGGGGCTCTGCCTCCTGATTGGCTGAGACAGAAATATGCGCCATTGGCTCCCACTGCTGTCAAAGTAAGTGAGCCAATGAGGAGAGAGAGGGGACGGGGATGGGGACGGGGACGGGCAGTGGCTCCGTGTCTGACTGGCTCGGGTGCCCCCATAGCAAGCTGCTTGCTGTGGGGTCACTCAGCAGGAGGAAGGGGCCAGGAGCACCAAAGAGGGACCCGAGAAGAGGAGGATCTGAGCTTCTCGGGGGAAAATCACTGCACAGAGCAGGTAAGTAAAACATGTTTGTTATTTTTAAACAGAAAAAAAAAGGGGAGGGCTTGACTTAACTTAAAATATACTGCATGTCTGCTTTGAGAAGGTAACATTTGAGACCTTACCAGTGTCATTGCATTGCATTCTGGTGTGCAGGAAATTATTTACTGTATATGCACATTTGCTGCATGTGTGATGAGTGGGTACAGACGCATGGTGGTGCAAGGATGTCTTTATATCAGTTGTGCCATCGCTGAGGCATGAGGTAATACCATCTTTATCCTGCTTTCGTCCTCTCAGTCATGCAGAAATGTGGCAGCCGTTTGAAGCATGGAGAGGATTCTACTTCCTTCTCCTCTCAGATACTTAAGGTAATATATAGCTTTATTCAACTTCCATCGAAGAGGCAGAGGTAACTGGGATTTATTTTAGTGGGGTCTACCATATATTGGTGAAAAACAGAATACCCCAGTAGGAATTATGAAATGGAGTGCTTCCACCCTGAATTTGGCTGACCCTATTGTCTGTTTTGTCCCCTAGCTTTTCTGCAGAATCATAGGGGAAACACTTGAGAGTGGATATATGAGAAATCCCAAGGATTCATTTAAAAACAGATACTGAGATGTAAGTGCGGTAGTTATGGCAGTATGTGGGATATACTAAGATGTTCCTGCCTGATGAAGGGCATTATTTAACCTTGATCAAATTGTTTTTTGGAATGAAACATTTTGAAAGTATTTTGTTTATTTTTTATAAATAAATTTGAAGTGCAGCAATATAGGATTACTCTATATATGGCCTTCGGGAGGGCCTGATTGCATTGCACCTACTGTGGAAACTGAAGTGTGACTCATGTTGTTTCTCTTATGCAATATACTTTTTTCTTTGATGTATATACAATGCTTAATTGTTAATATTTGACTATAAGCAGATTCCTTGTCCTAATATTCCTTTTTCTAGAAGAAACCTGTATGTAGAGACTGCAAAACGTGTCATCACAGAAAGTCTTCTTTTTTTTTTTTAAATGTTTTATCATTTTTAAATTTTTTGATAAATAAAAAATATTTGTTGTTGACCTATATGCATAAAAAAAATTGTGAATCTTAAAAATCTCAGTACAAAATAATTTTAATATTTACAAGATGAACTTTTCTAAATAATGACTGATCAGTGCATAAAACTTTTTTTTTCTCCCTAGAGCTTAAATAAGCTTTCACAGAAAAACAATTAAAACAATTTTTATTGGTTTAAGAAAATTATTCAACAAAAGAAATCTGTGTTCCAAGGAACAAATTGAAGCTAGAAAGTCCCAGAATGAGATCGTCCTTGCTTTTCCAGAAATCAGCATTAGTGTATAACTTGCAAAATGACTCTCTCGTGAATTTTCTGGTGAGATTGAATGTAGTAGCATGGACTTAATAAACACTTGTTCAGTTTCAAACGTTGATGTGAAGCTTTTGATGCTGGACCAGAGATGGTCTGGAGGTAAAACATTTATTACATTCAGAACATGCATATGGCTTCTCTCCTGTGTGAGATCTGTGGTGCAAAGCAAGAGATTGTTTGTGTGAGAAGCACTTGTTGCATTCCAAACACTTGAATGGTTTTGCACCTGTGTGAATTCTCTGGTGTACAGCAAGATGTGCTTTGTGTGCAAATCCCTGGTCACACTCTGGACATTTAAATGGCTTCTCTCCTGTGTGGACCTTCTGATGCCGAGCAAGATGGCCAATTTCTGTGAAGGATTTGTCACACTCTGAACATTTAAAAGGCTTCTCTCCTGTATGAATCCTTTGGTGTGCAGCAAGATTAGCAAATAGAGTAAAGCTCTTGTCACATTCTGAACATCTAAAAGGCTTCTCCCCCGTGTGAGTCTTCTCGTGTCTGATTAGTTGTTCCTTGTGTGCAAAAACATGTCCACATTTAGAGCAAGAAAATGGCTTCTCTCCTGTGTGAATCATTTTGTGTCGGGCAAGATGATGAACTCTCGAGAAACACTTGTCACATTCTGAACATTTAAATGGTTTCTCTCCTGTGTGAATTTTCTGGTGAGTTTTGAGGCTTGACTTCTTAGTAAAACTCTTCTGGTCGTGTCTCCTACTCGACTCATCATGTACTGATGAAGATATTTAAGTCACCTATATGGAAAAAAAAAATTATTTTGGATCTTAATATTAACAACAGATCAAATTAAAAAAAATGCAATGTTTCAATCAAAATGTTTATTAATTGCCTACAGTAGATAAATTATTTTGATAGGGTGTAACTATAGTTTATTAAATCAGTTTTGTAGCATGACAAAAAGTCCCTGATAAAGAACATGATTAATACTCACCTGTTCTGCATTTATGTTCATTTTGTTGAAAACCCAATAAAAGAATATCTTCAAAGATCCAAAGTAAATGCCTCATGCACAAGGGGGAGTCACCGGAACAAAAGATGCAATAAATCCTTTAATAAAGACTCCTGGCTATGACTACAACCCCTATGAATTAATTATCAAATAGTCTCAATGCAACACACTAGGATAGGTATAAATAATACTGATACAAATTACACTTTATTGGTCAATAAGCCATAAAATCAAAACGTTAACCTCTTGGCCAAGGTAGAAAAATCAAAAGCTACATAACAATGCTATTTTGTTGAAAATATATTTCTGCCTGAAGAATTTTCAACACCTGCCACATACAATAGTGTTGGTTACCTGGTCTTCATTTGCATTCCGTAGTCCACTAATCCATTCATTGCTACAGGACACAGTAGTGACTGGCCATACCCAGTCTTTTTTTTATGTTCAGCCAGTGGGTTGAACAAAAAAAAAGCTATCTATAGATCAACTTACGTAGGTCTCATCAGACCAGAGAATCTTATTTCTCACCATCTTGGAGTCCTTCAGGTGTTTTTTAGCAAACTCCATGCAGGCTTTCATGTGTCTTGCACTGAGGAGAGGCTTCCGTCGAGCCACTCTGCCATAAAGCCCCGACTGGTGGAGGGCTGCAGTGATGGTTGACTTTCTACAACTTTCTCCCATCTCCCGGCTGCATCTCTGGAGCTCAGCCACAGTGATCTTTGGGTTCTTCTTTACCTCTCTCATCAAGGCCCTTCTCCCCCGATAGCTCAGTTTGGCCGGACGGCCAGCTCTAGGAAGGGTTCTGGTCATCCCAAACGTCTTCCATTTAAGGATTATGGAGGCCACTGTGCTCTTAGGAACCTTAAGTGCAGCAGAAATGTTTTTGTAACCTTGGCTAGATCTGTGCCTTGCCACAATTCTGTCTCTGAGCTCTTCAGGCAGTTCCTCATCATGACCTCATGATTCTCATTTGCTCTGACATGCACTGTGAGCTGCAAGGTCTTATATAGACAGGTGTGTGGCTTTCCTAATCAAGTCCAATCAGTATGATCAAACACAGCTGGACTCAAATGAAGGTGTAGAACCATCTCAAGGATGATCAGAAGAAATGGACAGCACCTGAGTTAAATATATGAGTGTCACAGCAAAGGGTCTGAATACTTAGGACCATGTGATATTTCAGTTTTCCTTTTTTTTAATAAATCTGCAAAAATGTCAACAATTCTGTGTTTTTCTGTCAATATGGGGTGCTGTGTGTACATTAATGAGGAAAAAAATGAACTTAAATGATTTTAGCAAATGGCTGCAATATAACAGAGTGAAAAATTTAATGGGGTCTGAATATTTTGCGTCCCCACTGTATATACATACACACACATACACATACTGTATATCCCATACTTTGTAGAAGTTATAACTTTAGTGCAAACCAATCAATATGCGCTTATTCTGATTTTTTATTATTTTTTAAACCAAAAATATGTAGCAGAATACATATTGGCCTAAACTGATGAAGAAATTAGATTTTTACATTTTTTAAATGGATGTGTTCTATAGCAGAAAGTGAAAAATATTGTTTGTTTTTTTTCACAATTTTTGGTATTTTCTTGTTTATAGCGCAAAAAATAAAAACTGCAGAGGTTATCAAATACCACCAAAAGAAAGCTCTATTTGTGGGAAAAAAGGACAACAATTTCATTTGTGTACAGCGTCGCATGACCGCGCATAACGCAGTGCCGTATCTCAAAAAATGACCTGGTCATGAAACCTTCCTGGGGTGAAGCAGTTAACAAATGTATATCATCAATTAGTGTGAGTCTCAAACATCAAAATATAAACATCCAATTAATATATCCAGTGATCGTACTTGTAACAGGGGTCAGTCCTGGTGTTTCAAGCTGGGTTTGCCATAGGGAGTGGAACTTACGGTGTGCATTTCTTTGATGATACGTCAATTTTTCCCATATCAGTATAGAGTTAACCTGATCAATCCATTGTTTGGTAGTAATATGATAGTTAGTAATTACAATATTATGTATTAATCTTGTAGTGCAGTTACAGACCTACATACACTATATTACCAAAAGTATTGGGACGCCTGCCTTTACAAGCACATGAACTTTAATGGCATCCCAGTCTTAGTCCATTATTGACTTGGCCCACCTTTTGCAGCTATAACGGCTTCAAATCTTCTGGGAAGGCCGTCCACAACACAAGGTGTCTATGGGAATGTTTGACCATTCTTCCAGAAGCGCATTTGTAAGGTCAAGCACTGATGTGGACGAGAAGGCCTGGTTCGCAGTCTCTGCTCTAATTTATTCCAAAGGTGTTCTATCAGATTGAGTTCAGGACTCTGTGCAGGCCAGTCAAGTTCCTCCACACCAAACTCACTCATTCATGTCTATGGACCTTGCGTTGTGCACTGGTCCAAATCATTTGGTGGAGGGGGATTATGGTGTGGGGTTGTTTTTCAAAGGTTGGGCTTGGGTTCCAGTGAAGGGAACTCTTAAGGCGTCAGCATACCAAGATATTTTGGACAGTTTCATCCTCCCAACTTTGTGAGAACAGTTTGGGGATGGCCCCTTCCTGTTCCAACATGACTGCACACCAGTACACAAAGCAAGGTCCATAAATACATGGATGAGCGAGTTTGGGGTGGAGGAACTTGACTATTCTGCACAGATTCCTGACCTCAACCTGATAGAACACCTTTGGGATGAATTAGAGTGGAGACTGCGAGCCAGGCCTTCTTGTCCAACATCAGTGCCTGACCTCACAAATGCGTTTCTGGAAGAATGGTCAAACATTCCCATAGACACACTCCTAAACCTTTTGGACAGACTTACCAGAAGAGTTGAAGCTGTTATAGCTGCAAAGGGTGGGCCAACTTAATATTGAACCCTACGGATTAAGACTGGGATGACATTAAAGAGCATGTGCGTGTAAAGGCAGGCGTCCCAATACTTTTGGTAATATAGTGTAACTCCTAGGAACATAACCTTTGTTAAAATGTAACATTTTGTAGAACTACAATTCCTAGTATGTCTTGTATCTAGCAGGATAGATATGCTGGGACGTATCACATAGACATGAATGCTGTGCAGTGCATATAGAGTTAAGTGTCAGAGTGCTGGCTGGGTTGTAGAAATTCTATTATTAAATCTACATACCATTGAGGAGGAGGAGGACTATCCTGGACACTGTACGGCTTCTACAGGCAGATCAATGTAGAAGTGAATGAAGGGAGAACACAGCATTGTATGCAATATCCAGTGTCTTCATTCCACACTTTACACGTCCGCACTCTGTAGCTGGAGGGAGGGGAGCAGTATATTCAGCCCTCCACTATTCTGTGTTCCTTCCTGCAGCCTAGGAAGAGTGACAACATCCTTTCAGCTTTGCACATGCACAGTAAAGATTGTTTGTTTTTACTTAGAAAGTAAAAATAAAAAAGAACATTACAGATAGACACAAAAGCAAATTTTTATGTGAATAAAGGTACATCAATCATACAATCATGTGCCAGCAAAAATCTTTTATTTTTTCATTTACATTGCACATGGCTAGATATTGGATATTCTTTGCAAAGCAACATTTATAGCTTTACCTTCTTCAGTAGTTTAAGTAAAAATTCCTTTTGCAAAGTGAATACACTTTTTTCCACTCTTTTCCATTAGTAAATCCACCTCTGTGTATCAAAGTTATGTTATATATATATATATATATATATATATATATATATATATACTGTATATATAACAGATAGAGCTGTCTGGTGTCTGAACCACTTCAGCCACGGAAAGGTTTTACCCCCTTCCTAAACCAGAGCATTTTTTGTGATTCAGGACTGCGTCGCTTTAGCTGACAATTGCGTACAAATAGAGCTTTCTTTTGGTGGTATTTGATCACCCCCTGTTTTTATTTTTTGAGCTATAAACAAAAAAATTGCGACAATTTTGAAAAAGAAGCCATATTTTTTAATACAAAATATAAAAAAAAAAAATGTTTTCCTCAGTTTAGGCCGAAATGTACTCTTCTACATATTTTTGGTAAAAAGCGTATATTGATTTGTTTGCACAAAAGTTATAGCATCTACAAAATAGGGGATACATTTATGGCATTTTTATTACTATTTTTTTTTTTGTTTACTAGTAATGGCGGTGATCTGCGATTTTTATCGGGACTGCGGCATTATGGCGGACACTTTTGACACTATTTTGGGACCATTGTCATTTATAGAGCGATCAGTGCTATAAATAGCCACTGATTACTGTATAAATGACACTGGCAGGGAAGGAGTTAAACACTAGGGGGCGATCAAGGGGTTAAGTGTGTCCTAGGGAGTGATTCTAACTGTGGGGGGGATGGGCTACCACTGACATGACAGCGATCACTGCTCCTGATGACAGGGAGCAGTAGATCTCTGTCATGTCACTAGGCAGAACAGGGAAATATCTTGTTTACATAGGCCTCTCCCTGTTCTGCCTCTCCATCTCTCGATCGCGGGCCACCGGCGGACATCGAGTTTGCAGGACCCGCAGCATGCGGCGAGGAAGCTGTCGTGGCCGCGAGGCGGCAAATTCAAAGGGACGTACAGGTACGCCCATTTGCTTGTACGAGCCATTCTGCCAACGTATATGTGTGTGCGGCGGTTTGCAAGTGGTTATGGCCCGTACACACGATATGAAAATACATCCGATATGAAAAACATCCGAAAATCTGATCGTGTGTACAAGACTTAAAACTCCCTGACACACGTCCCTGAAACTGAAAATGTATAGAAGGAGCAGAAGATGGGATTTTACTTTTAATCGTTTTTATTGATAGTTATAACAAAGACAAAAAACATTAAGAACAGAGAACATAAAATGACTCGAAAAATAGCAGCGTAGGGTGTGTATGGACAGAGTCCCGAACAAACATGGGATTGAAAAGATTAACAAACAGTACATCATGGAATTGTTTGTCCTGGGTTAAGGTGTAGAAAAGGTCGGGAGTCACCGGGATCTGTGCACCAGAAAGTGGTTGCGAAACATATGGGCCCCAGGATCCCATTCAGCATGGAGTCTGTGGAACCCAGGAGAAAGGTGGTCCGAGATATCCCCGGGTGGCCAAACACGACAACACAATGACCCAGCGTTCAGCGAATCCAGGAGAGGGTGAGGACGGGGTACGCAGCTCCCTCCTGATCCAGGAGATGGGATTTTAAAGGTGTCAAAACACTAAATCTATAAAATATACAACAGAATGCTGTAGCACACCTTACAAAAAATAACCACAATATAATAAAAGGGCCAACAATTGTGCAAAAAATGTGTACAAAAAAATATATAATCCAATGTATATCCAAAAATATCAAAGAAAGAAACGATAAAAGTGCAAACAATTGTGCAAAAAATATATATGTGTATATACAAAAAAATAGTCCCAGTTATATCCAAAAATATCCAAGGAAAAGAAAACGATATCAAATTTGAATCTACTCAAGTCACCAATGTGACATGTAATGCAAAGTGTGAATCCTCCACCCTTGTAGATTAGCCTCTTACCTCACTGCCATGACCCCAGCATTAACAGTAGGTCTCACCACATGTTTTTCCCTCTCTGGGGATGAAGACAAACTGCTGCCGCTTCAAATGCCTCTTATGGATGGATGGATAGATTTTCAATCTCCACAGCATACATGCAGGAAGAAAAAGCACACAGATCTAGTGCTCTCCGTTTAAAACTTCACATTAGAAAAAGGTAAAGTATTGCACTTACAAAAATGGCACTATAGGCAGTGCTAACCATGTGCAATCACAGGATCCTTAGATACAGAGATGATCGCGGGATGACGTCATATACGTGCAAATCTCGTCCTATATGTACGTTACGTCCAAACCTTGGGACTTCCTCAGTAGGGGCATTGGTGATTGGAGTGGATTCAAATTGGATATCGTTTTCTTTTCTTTGGATATTTTTGGATATACATGGAACTATTTTTTTGTATACAAATATTTTGTGCACAATTGTTTGCACTTTTATCGTTTCTTTGATATTTTTGGACTTACATTGGATTATGTATGTTATGTATATATTAGCTCATCAAGGTTTGAATCGCTTATGGGTGTTGGCTAGCAACCTTTTGAATTAATTTCATTGACATATTATTGGATTGCACAGATTGATAATTTACACAAGAATGTATAAAATAGCATATTTTATTAGAAACAATTAAAACAGTAAAAATTTCATATAAAACCATTATATTATATTAACATCAACATATCCATACAGCTTCTACAGTGATGATGCAATAACTGGATCTCTACATGTTTTGCCAGACTATGGCTTCTTTAGGAGACTTTGCTACATAAAAAACACCACGGATATAAAAAAAAAAAAAACATTGAATTAGTTACAATCAATACACAGTACAGGTACAAATGAATATGAACACTAGCTAAACAAGGTTTCAAAAAAACATTAACCTGATGCTGACCGCCTCACACACATTTACTGCGACAGGGCAGCCACTGTATGTGATTCTGCACTTCTGGGTCTGGGGCGCACATGTTTGCCGCCGGTGACCCACTCTTGCTATGTTTGGTTGCATCGGGACCCGCCGATCATTCGAGGTACAGGCAGAATGACGATCTGCCTATGTAAACAAGACAGATCGCTGTTTTGTGACAAGGGAAGGCAGTGATTTTTTGTTTCTGCTAAGCAGAAACACGGATCTCTGCCTTTCCACAGTACACTCACTCCCCACACAGTTAGAAAGCACTCCCTAGGAACACATTTGACCTTTTGATCGCCCCTGATGTTAACCCCTTCCCTGCCAGTGTCACTAGTACAGTGACAGTGCATATTTTTTAGCAATGATCACTGTATCAGTCTGTGATCACACTATTGTGATATGGATGCAGGTTCTCAGCATCCAATTCGCAGTAGTAGGACATTTTGACTGCCTCTCTATGGAACCGGTTCACATATCTCTGCTGTGTGAATATGCACAGGAGTCCTGTGTGTCTTTTGGTCCATTTCAGGTTCAAACTCAGCCAAAAATTTGGGCTGAAATCGGACCTGAAACATCGGACCTGAAACGGTGAACGGGGACGCACCGGACCCCTGCTGTGAGCCGCATGCGAAGATAATATCAACCTAGCCTCAGTGTCACTGGTCCCCAAAAAATGTAGTGTCAGTTAGGTGTCTGATTTGTATGCCACAATATATAATATAAATAGTGGGGTCTACCATATATTGGTGAAAAACAGAATACCCCAGTAGGAATTATGGAATGGAGTGCTTCCACCCTGAATTTGGCTGACCCTATTGTCTGTTTGTCCCCTAGCTTTTCTGCAGAATCATAGGGGTAACACTTGAGAGTGGATATATGAGAAACCCCAAGGATTCATTTAAAAACAGATGCTGTAGTGTAAGTGCGGTAGTTAGTGCAGTATGTGGGATATACTAAGATGTTCCTGCCTGATGAAGGGCATTATGTAACCTTCATACCCCAGCAGAAGCCTTTGGAGGCGAAACGCGTCGGGTCTCTATGATTACACCCCACCACTACCCACTGCGCTGTTTTTATACTACTTTTTATGCCTTTTGATATCATTTTTTATTTTGAGCCGAGTTTTTACTGCCCTCACTTGTAACTTTTTTGGAGTGTACTCCTTAATAAAGTGCTAATACGCTTTTTACAAATCAGGATTTACACTATGTGGAAGTTTTTTTCTTTTCTTTGTTTATTCGTTCATATGATGGGCTATTGAGGAAACGATCATTCGGCGACTGAAGCCGAATCCTGGAGGCTTCCGATCCCAAATTGGTACACCATCTGAGGACTTCTGACAAGATTCTACACAAGTCTTCCTACAGATCGTCACCGCATACCGCTTGACGGTACAAGCTCGTTTGACTCACCGCCAACGGCCTGTGAGTCCACCTTATCTGGTAAGGGCATCCTTTTGCTTTTCTTTCTCTATGTTGAGACCACCCACATGAGTGAAGAATCTACCTGTATCTAAGGATTTCTTTAAAACAGCCCTTAATCACCTCTTATGAAGACGGCCTACGCCCAGATGGCTGTGGGGTTAACTAAGAATACCCCTCCTACCCATTAATAGACTTCCAGTATCCATATATGTTTACCCTTTTTAGGGATTTGGACATCCTTTCTCTTGGCTTTTGCCCAAACGAACACTATTTTTTCTGAGCTGCACACTCAGTACATTGAGATACCTTGTATTATTATTTTGCTGTTTTTTTTTTTTTTTTTTTTTTTTTAATATGGTATTGTATGCACAATTGTTCCTTAATTAACCTACAGGTTGTTATTGAGTATTCACTCCCTTACATATCTGAGCACTCACTATTATTATATATTGTTATATATTTTTTTCTTTTTGGGATGTTTTATAAAACAATTACCATTCACTTAATAAGTTTACACTTCAAGTTTTAACACTCCTCTATAGAGACCACTTTTTTATTATTATTTTTACATTTGCAACGGTCAGATTGCTGTGTTGGCTGCTTCATTTTGTTTTCCTTAGGAGCTGGCGCAATTTCTACACCTTTTTTGTACACATTATGTAACCTTGACCAAAATGTTTTTTGGAATGAAACATTTTGAAAGTATTTAGTTTATTTTTTATAAATAAATTTGAAGTGCTGCAATATAGAATTACTCCATATATGGCCTTCGGGAGGGACTGATTGCATTGCACCTGCTGTGGAAACTGAAGTGTGACTCACCTTGTTTCTCTTATGCAATACACTTTTTTCTTTGATGTATATACAAATGTTTAATTGTTAATATTTGACTATAAGCAGATTCCTTGACTGCAAAACGTGTCATCGCAGAAAGAAGTGTTTTTTTTTTGTTTTGTTTTCTTTAAATGACTTATCATTTTTAAATTTTTTGATAAATAAAAAATATTTGTTGTTGACCTATATGCATAAAAAATTGTGAATCTTAAAAATCTTAGTACAAAATAATTTTAATATTTACAAGATGCACTTTTCTAAATAATGACTGATGAGTGCATAAAACTTTTTTATTCTCCCTAGAACTTAAATAAGTTTTCACAAAACAATTGGAATGTTCAACAATTAAATCAATTTTTATTGGTTTAAGAAAATTATTCAACAAAAAAAATCTGTGTTCCAAGGAACAAATTGAAGCTAGAAAGTCCCAGAATGAGGTCTTCCTGGCCTTTCCAGAAATCAGCATTAGTGTATAACTTGCAAAATGACTCTCTCATGAATCTTCTGGTGAGATTGAATGTAGTAGCATGGACTTATTAAACACTTGTTCAGTTTCAAATGCTGATGTGAAGCTTCTGATGCTGGATCAGAGATGGTCTGGAGGTAAAACATTTATTACATTCAGAACATGCATATGGCTTCTCTCCTGTGTGAAATCTGTGGTGCAAAACAAGAGATTGTTTGTGTGAGAAGCACTTGTTGCATTCCAAACACTTAAATGGTTTTGCGCCTGTGTGAATTCTCTGATGTACAGCAAGATGTGCTTTGTGTGCAAATGCCTGGTCACACTCTGGACAATTAAATGACTTCTCTCCTGTGTGGACCTTCTGATGCCGAGCAAGATGGCCAATTTCTGTGAAGGATTTGTCACACTCTGAACATTTAAATGGCTTCTCTCCTGTATGAATCCTTTGATGTGCAGCAAGATTAGCAAAAAGAGTAAAGCTCTTGTCACATTCTGAACATCTAAAAGGCTTCTCCCCCGTGTGAGTCTTCTCGTGTCTGATTAGTTGTTCCTTGTGTGCAAAAACATGTCCACATTCAGAACAAGAAAACGGCTTCTCTCCTGTGTGAATCATTTTGTGTCGGGCAAGATGATGAACTCTCGAGAAACACTTGTCACATTCTGAACATTTAAATGGTTTCTCTCCTGTGTGAATTCTCTGGTGAGTTTTGAGGCTTGACTTCATAGTAAAATTCTTCTGGCACTCAGAGCATTGATAGGACGTGTCTCCTACTCGACTCATCATGTACTGATGAAGATATTTAAGTCACCTATATGGAAAAAAAAAAGAAATGTTTATTTTGGATCTTAATATTAACAACAGATCAAAGTAAAAAAAATGCAATGTTTCAATTAAAATGTTTATTGATTGCCTACAGTAGATACATTATTTTGATAGGGTGTAACTATAGTTTATTAAATCAGTTTTGTAGCATGACAAAAAGTCCCTGATAAAGAACACGATTAATACTCACCTGTTCTGCATTTATGTTCATTTTGTTGAAAACCCAATAAAAGAATATCCTCAAAGATCTAAAGTAAATGCCTCATGCACAAGGGGGAGTCACCAGAACAAAAGATGCAATAAATCCTTTAATAAAGACTCCTGGCTATGACTACAACCCCTATGAATTAATTATCAAATAGTCTCAATGCAACATACTAGGATAGGTATAAATAATAATGATAAAAAATACACTTTATTGGTCAATAAGCCATAAAATCAAAACATTAACATCTTGGCCAAGGTAGAAAAATCAAAAACTACCTAACAATGCTATTTTGTTGAAAAGATATTGCTGCCTGAAGAATTTTCAACACCTGCCACATACAATAGCGTTGGTTACCTGGTCTTCATTTGCATTCCATAGTCCACTAATCCATTCATTGCTACAGGACACAGTAGTGACTGGCCATACCCAGTCTTTTTTTTATGTTCAGCCAGTGGGTTGAACAAAAAAAAAAAAGCTATCTATAGATCAACTTGCGTAGAACAATCAGCTTCAAGCAGGGAGGGCTGCCTGCTGGGAGAACAATAGCACCGTGGGAGGGATTCCCCTCACTGAGGGTGTTAATAGAGGAAACAAGCAACTTGATTTTGTTTGCCCGTGATGAAAAAAAAATCTATTGCCTGCTTACCAGATTCCTCCAACCACACAAATGAGGTGAATGAATCCCCCCAACTGGGACACTTTATTCTGATAGCAGCACTCACAGCTGATTGACTGCAGTCACTTATCGATGGAAAAGTTTCCAAAATGTTCTTTCAATAGAATATAAATAAGCAACTTCTGTTGAGGGGGGAAGCCACACACTGATTGAAATGTGGCCAGTGCCTGCTGGACTGGAAATTTTTTAGATCAATGTATGGCAAACAGAAGAATCTGGTGAGCAGGAGAGTGGGCATCTGAATTCCCAGGAATGAAGATCAGAGGCACAGACAAATGAATAATAATGGTGTCCTTTACAAGAACATTTGTGTTGAATTGTATGGCGTGACAGAGTAACTTTAATTAAGGTAATAGGATAAATAATTCCAAGTATGCACCTTAAAATTTCTCAATATTGTGACATTAGAAATCTGTTTTGATTTAGCAATAACTAGAAACGAGGGTCCTTACCAACTGCGTAACAATCCATCACAAAAAATTTTTTTCTGGTCTTTTAGTTCAGTAAGTTGCAAGTCACCATCACCAATGCCTGGTACACATGATCAGAAAATCGGACGAAAAATACCATTTTATGAGTGATCGTTTGTACACAGCTTTCGAGAGCCGATCATGACAGTTCATGCAAAATTATCCAAAAGGAAGGCAAAAAAAAAAAAAAAAAACACAAAAACACAAAAAATGTTCTCGTATGATACCAGAATGAATGATTTTCATTTAATCAGTATAATATTCGTCTGAAAAAAAATCGGAAGACCAAGACCACGTATAGTCGGAAATTAAAGATTGTACTGCAATACAATACAACACATTACATTATTTGTATTCTGTTGTACAAGAATGTTTGTAATTTTAGTAACCTCTTCATTTTCGATATGAGACTAGCATGCAAAAAAAATTAAAAATGGACAATCATTCATCCAATGTTCATCCGATGTTCTCATCATGTGTACAAGGCTTAAAGACTGTATTGTGGCCAAACTAAATTTTTTTTTGCAATAGCAAATACATATAAACGTCTAATAAAGTTTTACAATGGTAAAAAGTATAAATATACAGTACCTGGAATTGTTTAGTGTAGATATATCAGCAGCTCCTTGCTCTCCTCATCTGTCTGTGTTTCTTGTAACTGACTGAGCTTTGCCTTACCTTAAATACAATTTACCCCCTCTCACCAACATGGGGTGGCTTTAGATTTGCTAATAAGCTTTATTTACTTACAAATTGTATTTTTCCAACAATATTATTGGACAGTGTGACTATCCTTTGTTTCCATTCAGCCCAAGTCATTACCATGTTAATACTTGGTCGGAATAATTTAGGAAGGAGATTTTTTTTTTATAATTACTTTTTTCTTTATTAAGACAAATTCCAACATACAACATAAAAAGGTACACATTGCACAAGGTAGCTATATAAATCCTTTCATTAACATAAACCACAGTAACCCCCCTGCTTGAGAAAACACACCAGATCCCTAATCATATCGTATTCAGGAAGAAGAGAGAAAAAAAAAACAAAATGATCCCACACCCATTTACCTATTCATAACCAAAACTCATTTCGTGCAACACATTATTCAAAATATAATTTAAAAAGGAGGCTTTACAGCACCCTTATTACGTGTATCAAACAATCTACAAAAAAAATTATCCTCCTCTTTTAATGACATCAGTCATCTCTCCACTGTGCCTCCCAGGGGGAAGAGAGTAGAAGGAAAAAAAAAACAAAAAAAACCCACCCACTCCCCAGATGCATCCCACAGACTATCGACCCAAAACACAGCACTATCCCCCATAGGGTTTAATCCGCCCCTATTTCTGAGGAATAGTACAGCAATCCTGCCCATGTGTCTTTAAATTTATTCAATTGGTCCTTAAACACTTGCCTACAGGGCACTTTCACCCCCTTCCTGCCCAGACAAATTTTCAGCTTTCAGCGCTCTCATACTTTGAATGACAATTACTCAGTCATGCAACACTGTACCCATATGAAATTTGTGTCCTTTTATTTTTTACACAAATAGAGCTTTCTTTTGGTGGTAATAACTAGTGTTTTTTTTTTATTTTTTTGTGCTATAAATAAAAAAAGACTGAAAATTTGGTTAAAAAAAGATGCCTTTTTCTTTGTTTTCGTCATAGAATTTTGCAAATTAGTAATTTTTCATCATACATTTTGGCCAAAATTTATACGGCTACATATCTTCAGTAAAAATAACCTTAATTAGTGTATATTATTTGGTCTTTGTGAAAGTTATAGAGTCTACAAGCTATAGCGCCAATCAGTGAAAATTGATCACACCTGATGTACTGGTGGCCGATCTCATTTCTTGAGACCCTAACAAGCCAGGAAAGTATAAATACCCCCCAAATGACCCCTTTTTGGAAAGTAGACATCCCAAGGTATTTAGTAGGTCAATTGGTGAGTTTTTTGAAGTTGTAATTTTTTTCCCACAATTCTTTGCAAACTGAAGATGTGTTTTTTTTTTCTTTTACAAAATAGTCATTAACAGTTTATCTCTCTCAAACAGCATATGCATGCTTGCAACTACACCTCAAAACACATTCTGCTACTCCTCCTGAGTATGACGATACCACATGTGTGAGACTTTTTCACAGCCTGGCCATATACAGAGGCTCAACATGCAAGGAGCACCATCAGGTGTTCTTGGGACATAAATTGGACATACTGTATAATTTCATGACGACCTATCACATTTTTGAAGGCCCTGGAGCACCAGGACAATGGAAACGCCCACAAAATGACCCCATTTTAGAAAGCAAACACCCCGATATATAATCTATGAGGCATAATGAGTCTTTTCATTTCATTTTTTTCCAGAAGTTTTTGGAAAATGTGGAAAAAAAATGAAAACGCACTTTTTTTTTTTTTACACAAAGTTGTCAATTTTTAAGATATTTCCAACACATAGCATGTACGTAGCAAAAATGACACCCCAAAATACATTCTGCTACTCCTCCTGAGTATGACGATACCACAAAATTTATTATTAATGTCTATGCCTTTTATTATTATCTCCCTTTTGCTTTTCATGGAAAATATTGGATGCATTACTCCTAAAGGCAAAATATTCAGTACTAGGTATTGAGAACTTATACTTTACATTAATACCATTAATGGTTAATTACAGTGGAATCAGGGGCGTAACTACCACCATAGCGACCCATGCGGGCGCTATGGGGCCCGCAGCCCAGTGGGGCCCAGTGAGGATGAGAGCACCGCCGGCACAGTCTCCCAGCCAGGGGAAGAGAGAGGAAAGGAAGAGGCGAGCTGTGACCTGTGCCTAATGCAGCGTGACCTGTGCCCCATACAGCCCCACCTATGCAGAGGAAGAGGCAAGCCCCCCGGATCAGCCGAGAGCTGAATTGCCTGATGTAAGAGCTTTCATTTGAACTTCCAGTGTTCCCGGGGCTCACGTCACATAGCTCCACCTCTTGGCCCGGCGCCTTTGATAGACAGAACGCCGATCCAATGCAGGACATGTGACGTCATCAAAGGCGTCGGGCCAAGAGGTGGGGCTATGTGACGATGAGCCCCGGGAAGACAGGAAATTCAAATGAAATCTATTACAGTGGGCAATCCCGCTCTCTGGTGATCCGGGTGGCTTGCCTCTTCCTCTGCATAGGTGGGGCTGTATTGGGCACAGGTCACGCTGCATTGGGCACAGGTCACGTTGCATGGGGCACAGGTCACGCTGCATTGGGCACAGGTCACGCTGCATGGGGTGCAGGTCATGCTGCATTGGGCACAGGTCACATTGTATGGGTCCCAGGTCACGTTGTATGGGTCCCAGGTCACGTTGCATGGGGCACAGGTCACGCTGCATGGGGCACAGGTCACGCTGCATGGGGCACAGGTCACGCTGCATGGGGCACAGGTCACGCTGCATGGGGCACAGGTCACACTGTATGGGGTACAGGTCACGCTGTATGGGGTACAGGTCACGCTGTATGGGGCACAGGTCACGCTGTATGGGGCATAGGTCACGCTTCATTGGGCACAGGTCACGCTGCATGGGGCACAGGTCATGCTGTATGATGGGGCACAGGTCATGCTGTATGGGGCACAGGTCACGCTGTATGGGGCACAGGTCACGCTTCATTGGGCACAGGTCATGCTGCATTGGGCACAGGTCACGTTGCATTGGGCACAGGTCACGTTGCATGGGGCACAGGCCACGCTGCATTGGGCACAGGTCACGCTGTATGGGGCACAGGTCACGCTGCATGGGGCACAGGTCACGCTGCATGGGGCACAGGTCACACTGTATGGGGTACAGGTCACGCTGTATGGGGTACAGGTCACGCTGTATGGGGCACAGGTCACGCTGTATGGGGCATAGGTCACGCTTCATTGGGCACAGGTCACGCTGCATGGGGCACAGGTCACGCTGTATGGGGCACAGGTCACGCTGTATGGGGCACAGGTCATGCTGCATTGGGCACAGGTCACGCTGCATTGACACTAGGGCAGCTGTGGGGGGGCTGTTTGCAGGGGGGCCCCGTACAACATTTTGCTATGGGGCCCTGCTATTTCTAGTTACGCCCCTGAGTGGAATAAAGCTTTTAAGACAAAATTCATCTGCAATTACTGACAATATAACTGGTCTAAGATAGAAGGAGGTGTTCAGTGTTTAGAAACTGACCTGAACACTGAATTTACTAGACAGTTGACAAGCACATAAACATGTATGCTCATGTCTACATAGTTTGCTATGTAAAAGAAATGCCACAATAACAGATGAACAAAAGTGTAAAATAAGACGTGTTACTGATCGACAGAAAGTTTTCCAAAATGTGCCTTTATTATAAGTCAAAAAATAAGCAACTTCTGTTGAGTGGGGGAGGCCACACACTGATTGAAATGTGGCCTCCTGGACTGGAAAATGTTAGATCAATGTATGGCAAACAGAAGAATCTAGTAGGAGAGTGGACACCTGATTTCCCAGGAATAAAGATCAGTGGCACAGACAAATAAATAACAATGGTATCCTTTACAAGAATTTTATGGAGTGACAAAGTAACTTTAATTAAGGTAATAGGATATATAATTCCAAGTACGCACCTAAAATTTGTCAATATTATGACATTAGAATTCTGTTTTGTTTTTTTATATATAGATTATACGTTGGGGTGTTTTCTTTCCAAAATGGGGTCATTTTTGGGGTGTTTCCATTGTCCTGGTTCTCCAGGGCGTTCAAAAGTGTAAGAGGTAGTCAAGAAATTATATGTGTAATTTATGCTCCTAGGTGCCTGAAGGTGCTCCCTCAATTTTGGGCCTCTGTATGTGGCCACGCTGTGTAAAAGTCTCACACATGTGGTATTGCCGTACTCAGGAGGAGTAGCAGAATGTGTTTTGGGGTGTAATTTGTGGAATGCATATGCTGTGTGTGAGAAATAACCTGCTAATATGACAATTTTGTGAAAAAAAAAGAAAAAAAATCTTAAATTTGGAAAGAATTGTGGGAGAAAATTACAACTTCAAAAAACTCACTATGCCTCTTACTAAATACCTTGGAATGTCTACTTTCCAAAAAGGGGTCATTTGGGGGGTATTTGTACTTTCCTGGCTTGTTAGGGTCTCAAGAAATGAGATAGGCTGTCAGTACTTCAGGTGTGATCAATTTTGAGAGATTGGCACCATAGCTTGTGGACTCTAACTTTCACTCAGACCAAATAATATACACCAATTTGGGTTATTTTTACCAAAGATATGTAGCAGAAAAATGACTAACTTGCAAAATTTTATAACAGATACTGAGAAAATGCATTTTTTTAAAGAATTTTCAGTCTTTTTTCTTTTTTAGAGCAAAAAATAAAAAACCCAGCGGTGATTAAATACCACCAAAAGAAATCTCTATTTCTGTGAAAAAAAGGACAAAAAATTCATATGAGTACAGTGTTGCATGACTGAGTAATTGTCATTCAAAATGTGAGAGCACCGAAAGCTGAAAATTGGTCTAGGGGAAGGGGGTTTAAGTGCCCAGTGGGTAAGTGGCTAATCAATACAGTATTAATCCAAAAAAAATCAGAAGACCAAGACCGTGCATGCTTGGAAACTAAAAAATACATTACAATACAATACATTACATCAGTTGTATTCTGTTGTTAGGGAATTTTCATAACTTTAGAGGCCTCTTATTTTTAATATGAGATTAGCGTGCAAAAAAAACCAAAACAGATGCTCGTTCATCCGATAATCTCATCGTGTGTACAGGGCTTAAAGACTGTATTGTAACCAAACAAAAATATACTTGTCATAGCAAACACAAACATCCAAATCAAGTTTACAATCATAAAAAGTATATAGAAACTGTACCTGGAATTGTTTAGTGCAGATACAGTATATCAGCAGCTCCTTGATCTCCTGACTCGTCTGTGATTCTTGTACTTGACTGAACTCTGCCTCACTTTAAATACAATTTACCACCCCTCACCAATATGGGGTGACTTTGGACTTGCTAATAGGTTTTACCCAATTAACAAAAGGCATGTTTCCAACAATATAATTGGACAGTGTGAATATCCTTTGATTCCACTCAGCCCAAGTAAGTCATTACCATTTTAATACTGGGAGGGAATATTTTAGGAAGGAGATTTAATTTAAAACACTCAACAGATACTAACAGCAGGCGATGACCTCATTTTAACATCTACAGAAATGTAAAACATACTTTATGGTTGTTTTAGAAGATAGGCCATTGTTTAACTTGAATATTGTTGCATAATTATACATGGCTTAAGTAACCAGTCACATACAGGTGTTCATTCATCTATGTATAAGGTTTCAGAGCATGCAATAAACTTGAAATATTTGGTAGATTTTTTAGTTTATCCCAACCCTTTTTGAAACTATAATAATTTATTAATACAGGTTTCACATTATGCAATATATAGGCTTTCAGTTCTATTCTTACTACAGCTGATTCCCTTGCAGTGTTTACATTCTTCCTTCCTAAGAGTAGGCAAATCAACTGGGATCATGGAAATCAAACTTTTGTTATACAGTTTTTGCCATTTTCTTAACTTCTGCAACAGTGTTGTAGTTATAAAAATACAGAGTAGACCCCTCTAATTTATATTTTGGAAATAAAACAGGAAATGTTAACTAAATAACCAGCTGAATTTTTAATTCCATGACACAACCCCTTGGATTATTTATTATTCTTGTATAGATTTATATGGATCTCTATATTATTATATACAAGTCTCTATACCACTTCTATATTATTATATACAAGTGGTCCATGTCATTGAGCTGTCATTAAGCGTAGTTTACTAAAGACTACAATAAAAACATCAGAAATACTGTATGTCCACTGATATTAATTTTTTTTTAAATCAGACCTATTAAAATTTATTCATTAATTTCTATGGTTTTTATTATCATCTCCCTTTTGCTCTTTCCTGGAAAATGTTGATCTGTATTGTTTTTGCTTTTAATGGCCCCTATGTTTTGCCTTTAATCTTACCACTGATATAACCATTGTGTGCTTTAAAGCGTATCTATATTTAACACCTCATATTATATCCAAAACCCCTTATGTTAGTAGATGCATTACTCCTAAGGGCAAAATATTCAGTACTAGGTATTGAGAAGTTATACTTGGGTTGCCATTAATAACATTAATGGTTAATTACAGTGGAAATTAATAACGGTTAAATAAGGTAAAATACATCTTCTGCAGTTACTGACAATATAACTGGTCAAAGATAAAAGGAGGTGTTGATGATGAACTGCGTTAAAGCGGGGCTACACGGCCACTCTGCTTGTCCATCTTTGTGGAACTTAACCCGGGCATCGCTGCAATCTTTGGAATCTAAGTAGCGGTGAGGGACACCAGGCAGGCAAGCGACTGTTACATGCGCTTTTGTATTTTTACACTGTAAGTGCAATATGTAAGGGGGGTATTAGGTTTTGTATTAAAGCTGTTTTTAAACAGAATTACGCTATGTGAGCTTTTTTACTCCTTTGATATTACCGCTGACGAGTTGTGGATCGATTAGAAATGAATTGGAGACCGGTATTTTAAGATCTAATACCTGTGAATTGGAGCTTGGAACTCAAGAGAGTATATAAGTCCACATAGATCTATTCAAAGGCAATAGGAATGTGGCACTTACTAAATCTAACAAATTATATTAAATTGCATCCATTATATCCATATCCATATCCATATCGGATGCACTTTAA
Source organism: Aquarana catesbeiana (assembly GCF_042186555.1). NCBI lineage: Eukaryota > Metazoa > Chordata > Amphibia > Anura > Ranidae > Aquarana > Aquarana catesbeiana. Next base: position 658,003,654 of record NC_133326.1, read on the forward strand.
TATTATTATTTGTTAGATTTAGTAAGTGCCACATTCCTATTGCCTTCAAATTTATCTAGTGTGAGAACACCATTTATGTTGGCAGCTACTGTTTAGTTTTTTCTTATCTTGGGGTTTGCGCATTAGTACCCCCCTTATTTTAGTACACATAGATCCATTATTGGCGTATTTGAAACAGGAACTAAAGAGGTAGTCTGTACCATGATCTGACGATCAGAGGAGGAAATCTGCTAATTTGTGGACTTTAAGGCTGATTTTCACCTGTTTTCTGGTGAGTTTAACATCCTAAGGGAGCAGTGTGCCACGTGGTGTGGTGAAGGGATGAAGATATTCAGTCATTAAATATTTTGAAAATATATTTTTCCAACACCTCCCCGGGCAGTGTGGGTCATCTTGATACAGCTGACTACTCTATGCAGACTTTCTAATTTAATCTATATCAAGGACATTGTCTTTTGCATTAGTGCTGCTAATTTTTGCAGGACAGCATTGCAGGACAGAAAATTTCTCAAATTCCCCTCATCAACACAGACAGTGTTGATGGAGGAATCCCTCCCGCAGTGGCATAATGTTCTGCCAATGCGGAGCCGTCCCTACTGGCAGAACACAATTATTACTGCTGAAAAAAATCCCTGCTGAATGAGCCGAGATTTGATCAATCTATGGTCCGCTTAAGGTGCCCGTAGAAAAAAATATAAATGCACACAGTGTATTACAGTGTACACCAAAACAAATAGGAATAAATTTATGAATTATATGGCCTCAATAGGCCACACATATAAAAGTCATTTTAGTGTCCAAAAAAGTTCATTCCGTTATAAACCTTTTTCTCTTTCTAAAGTCCTCCGTGCTCATAAATTATTCAAAAACATTGTAAAAGCGAAGTGTGTCCCATACCCCTCTCATATCCTTACTCACCAGATGAAATGGACCCCCAGCTATTAGGCTTGAGAGTCTAATACGCTTGTTCCAATGAGGGGGCGATTCTTTCCACCTGGATATCTTGCAGACTGGTGTAGTGGGATATGCAGCTAGCCAATAGTGACGTCGCTTATAACCAGGATCAATAGGAGGGAAAAAGCGCACTCTGAAAATGACGCATCGTCAAAGTCTTTGAAGATGTCCTGCGGGAGGGGTTAAATGCATTGATAGAATTTCTGTTTCCTGGTGTAGTCATGTCCACTTTCCCACAGAGCGCACCTGAAGCCACGACATTCCTGGAAGGCGTACACTAACCACTGCCAGCCCAACACCTTGTGCCTTTCAAAGCGATTACATGTATTCCAGTTAGCAAGTGTCATTTTATTCTTTTTATCACAATAAACAAAATTACTACACTGAGAACTTTTTCCCCTCTATTGATCCTGGTTGGACATCACTATGGGCTAGCTGCATATTCCATTACTTTGGTCCGCTGGATATCTAGGAGGAAAGAATCACCTCCTCACTAGAACAAGCATGTTAGACTCTCAAGACTACTGGCTGGTGATCCATTTCATCTGGTGAGTAAGGATATGAGAGCGGTGTGGGCCACACTTCACTTTTATGATGTTTTTGAGCACTCAAGCATCTTTTGAATAATTTATGAGCACGGAGCACTTTAGAAAGAAGGTTGATAAGGGAGTGAACTTTTTTGGACACTAAAAAAGGACTTTATATGTGTAGTCTATTATAGCCATATAATTCATAGATTTATTTCTATTTATTCCTAGTTTTTAAGGATTATTATTGGTCCAATCCTGCATTTGCCAAGGATAACTGTGATAACGATGTAAAGGCAATACCAACAACCAAGGACCAATTTTTCTGCACCTGTTACTTCTATCCAAAAGTCTGCAAAAGAGACACCAGACTTTAGCTAAAAAAAATCGTTAGGCTGGGTTCACACCTATGCGAATTGGATGCGGCTTACACCACATCTGCGTTCCAGTCGCCTCTTCTTCCGGGTTGTCTGCGCATCTGCGAGCCTCATCTGAGATCGAGGCTTGGTTCGCGCATGCACAGTCCCGGTAAGATGGCGGCGGTCGCGCAAGCATGCGAGCTCCGCTGGGTGACGACGGCCCCATCATAGGAGCACCAGGGGAGCGGTGATGTCATCGTTGGCGCCAAGTTTAAATGGCTGTCAGATACAGCTGTTACTTGAAATGTCCTGCGGGCTCAGGCGGCGGCTTCCTGGTGCACTTGTTTGAAGTTACTAAGGTAGGAAGCTATGCTGCTGGCTGATGATGACTTGCTATGGCTTGTGTTACCTGTATTGATTATAGGTTTGATGTTTTCAATTACCAAGATTTTGCTATGGATGTGTCACCGCCCCCCCAGTGGCCAACCCTTATGCTGCAGATAGGAATCTTTTCCTTCTGCTTGTCTGTTTGGGTTATTCACCTGGAGCCTGTTTATTCCCTTTTTTCTTTCCCTCAGCCCCTCTAGGTCTGAACATCGGGATTCGGCACGCGAATATAATAACCATTCTAGATCACAACATTCCATTATTCCTCATCAAGTTCTAGGCGTCCTAGATCATCTTCTAGACGTCATAGTAAAGAGCCCAAATCTGGATCTGGGCACCATTCTCACCACCATTTCAGCCACTCTGGAAGAATAGTTTGCTGGGGATGTAGGGCTCAGGTCCCGGAAGGTAAATCCTTCTGTGAGCCATGTTATTCCCGAGCCGTAAGGGGAAGAGGAGGTGGAAACCATCAAGTGTAGGCCCTGGTCAGGAAGAGGGTCCAGCAATCCCTGAGCAGATCTGACTCCAGCCCTACCATCATTCCTCCTGTTGACCCAGCACCAGTCCTTGTGCAGGATGACCTTGAGGCTCCGGGTCCCTCTCAGCATAACCGCTCCTTAAGTGAAGCCTCAGACAGTGAGGTGGAAGGCGTTAACCCTGGCACGGGTTTTGATTTTTCTCTAGTACCACAATTGGTCAAGGCAGTTAAAGAAACTTTGAGGTGGGTAGAGCCTGTGTATTTCAAACGCCTCAAGAAGGAGCGCACAAACTTCCCCTTTTTGGGTGAACTTGGTGAAATCATTACAGATGAATGGGGTGGCATGTAGAGAAAAAAAAACTCGCTACTATCTAAAATAGCAAAAATGTACCCATTCAAAAGGATGTGAAACATCTAGAGTCGGCACCTCTCATCGACGCAGCCTTAATAAGGTTGGTGAGGCACGTCACACTCCCTCTGGAAGACACTGTTTCCTTTAAGGACACCTTGGAGAGGAAGATAGATACGGACCTCAAACGTGTATATATATATATATATATATATATATATATATATTTTACAGCAGGTATGGCCTGTAAGCCAGCTCTGGCCCTTGCAGCCCTGTCCAAAGCGATAGAGGCCTGGACAGATGAAGTGGATTCTACCTTTGGAAGCGTCTGAGGAGATGGCCAGGAGCATACCGATACATGAACTAAGGATGGCATCAGTCTTTTTGGGAGAAGCCTTCCTTGACATTATTTGCCCAGTAGCACGCGTCATGCTGTCTTCCGTCACAGCTAAACGTGCCTTGTGGCTGCGCCCTTGGGTAGCTTATCCTGCCTCTAAACAGGAATGGTGCAGGATTCCCTTTGAGGGCTCCTCCCTCTTTGGGAACAAGCTTGACAGTGCTATCACCCATGCCACATGGGTAAGCCAGGGTTCCTTCCCCAGGATCGTCCCCTTCTAGGTCAAAGAAGAGCTCAACCTAGGCAAGATCAGGATCGTGCAAGAGATGCTCGTCGTTATAAGCCTGGTGGCGGGTTCAGGAAGAACTGGAAGAGAAACTAGCCTTCTGACTTGAAATCCTCAAAGGGAGCATCTTCTGGTGGACGTGAGGCTTCCAAGTCTTTTTGATATAGGGTCGGCCCAGATGGAGCAGGTTGGGGCTTGGTTACTTCAGTTCCAACACGTCTGGGCAGCCTCGATAAAGGATTTATGGACTGTCAAAACGGTCTCCTCAGGTAATTCTTGGATGTTTGTCAGTTCACCCACACTTCAGTTTGTACCCACAGTCTTGCCTTGCTTAAAAAAAAAAGCAAGTCCTTCTATCATATGCAGACTCTCTTGTGGCTGAGGACACCGCCATACAAGTTCTAACAGGTGAAAGACTTTAAGGGATTTACTCACCCCTTTTCATGGTTCTGAAAAAGAACGACTCCTAGAGGCCAGTCATAGACTTGACCCACTTGAATTCTTTTATCAAAAAGGAAAATTTCAAGATGGAGTCGCTGCTCACAATACGTCAGACAATTTACTCAGATGACGGCTTGTATCCATAGATCTGAAGGATGCCTATTTCCATGTCCCGATAGCAGAGGAGTTCTAGGAGTATCTTCGATTTGCAGTAGAGCCTTCTGTGCTCTACAAGCATTTCTTTACTTGACAAGGGGTGCCTCAGTTCTCCTAAGACTGGACAACATATCAGCAGTCTCATACATTAAGAGACAGGGACGCACTCGCTTGTATCCATAGATCTGAAGGATGCCTATTTCCATGTCCCGATAGCAGAGGAGTTCTAGGAGTATCTTCTATTTGCAGTAGACCAAGCAAACCTCCAATTTACATGTCTCCCGTTCGGGCTTACAACATCGCCTCGGGTATTTTCGAAGCTCTTACTGGCTATCATGGCACTAATCAGGACCAGTGGTATCCGGTTACATCACTATCTGGACGATCTGCTGTTACTCTCTTGAGACAAGGAGCAGCTGTTAATACATCGATCTCAGGTCATCTCCACTCTGACTGAGTTCGGTTGACTGTTGAACAGAGAAAAAGAGCCATCTAGAGCCTACACAGTCCCTGATATTCCTCAGTGCTCAAGTCAATACACTAAAGAGTACCATCTCCTTGCCCCTAGAGAAAATTCCAGTGATTCGGGACAGAATTCGTCTTGCAATGGCTTCTCCTCTACTCAGGGCCTCACAGTGTCTCAAGACAATAGGCACCATGGTAACCACAGCCCCCATGGTGAAATGGGCACAATGGAAGATGCAGCCCTTTCAAAGGGGTTTCCTCCAGCAGTGGGATCCGGGGTCTCAAAATCATTTCTTCCGGTTAACCCCATCCATGCGAGAGAGCCTTACCTGGTAGCTACTATGGAAGAATCTCCTCAATTGCCATTCCATAGCACCCATCTCCTGGATCACGATCACAACGGATGCCAGTGACAGAGGCTGGGGCGCTCTTTGCCTGACGGAGGTAGCTCAGGAGAAATGGGACTTCCCATCCGGAAGGATAGTATTGAATGTTCTAGAGCGCTGAGCAGCCTTCTGTGCTCTACAAGCATTTCTTTACTTGACAAGGGGTGCCTCAGTTCTCCTAAGACTGGACAACATATCAGCAGTCTCATACATCAAGAGACAGGGACGCACTCACAGTCTCTCCCTGCTGAGGGAAGTGGAGCCAATCATGTCATGGGCTCAGACGAATTTGACAAATCTGACAGCTGTCTATCTCCCCGGAACTCAGAACTTTCAGGCAGACTTTCTCTCAAGGGTGTCCCTGGACAACAACGAATAATCTCTCCACACCAAGGTCTTCAGTTGGGTCCTGTCTCTGGGAATTGTACCAGAAGTGGGCCTGTTTGCCTCTCCGTGCAACTTTAAGCTGAAGAGGTACTACAGGAGATGTCGTTGTCCCCAGGCCTTCAGAGTAGATGCCCTGACGGATCAGTGGAGGTTCCACAGGGCCTATGCTTTTTTCCCCCGGTACCTGTCATTCTCCGGTTTTTGTCGAGACTCAGGTGGGAAGAGACCGAAATAGCGGCGATAGTCCTGTACTGGCCCAACAGGCCATGGTTCCTCTCCCATCCAGACCAGATCTCCTGTTGCAGGGAACGACTTGGTTTTTGAGAGGGGAAGGCTGGAGGCACAAGGTTTCCCAAGCAGGGGTATCTCTACATTGCTGAATGCCAGGAGAGCAAGTACCAAAGTCTACTAAAGGATTTGGTCAAAATTCGCAGACTACATTTCTACCACTGGTAGTTCTTCTAATGATCCAAAGATACAGGATATCCTAGGTTTTCTTCAAACAGGCCTGGATTTGTCCTTATCAGTTAGCTCCTTGCGAGTTCAGGTTTCTGCAATCTCTGCCTTCATGGGTATATCCTGGGCTAGACACTCTTATTAGGCAGAGGAGCAATAAGGCTCAGACCTCAAAGAAAACCAAGATTTTCCAAATGGTACCTTCCCCTTGTCCTGGATTTCTTCTCAGGAAGAGAAATGCCACACATGGGTCAGCTATCTATCAAGGAATCTTTCTCTCAAAAGTTGTCTTCCTGGTGGCCATAACATCGGCTAAGAGGGTTTCCGAAATTGGTTGTCTAGGATTCAAGGAGCCATTCCTTACTTTCTTCCCTGATCGAGTAGTCTTGATTCCTATGCTAGGATCAAATCCCAAAGTAACATCTGTATTTTACAAGAATCAGGAGATTGTTCTTCCAACCTTTCGGTCAGCTGAGAACTCTAGTATTCATCCTTTAGATGTTGGAGAAGTTTTAAAGCAATATTTAGAAGCCACAGCTTCTTTTCGCCAGTCTGAGCATCTGTTCATTTTGTTCCATGGGAAAAACAAAGGATTGCGTGCTTCTTCCAGAACCATCGCAGCCTGGCTTGTTCAGGCCATTCAGTGGGCTTATAAGGCTAAGGGTCTGGCTCCTCCGGAGGCAGTGACCGCTCATTATACCAGGTGTGTTTCTATATCGTGGGCAGTCTCCCAACATGTATCCCCGGAAGTAATTTGTAAAGCATCCTCATGGTCATCGATTAACACATTTATGACCCACTATTGTATAGAACTGGCTTCTTTGTCTTCGTTTAATTTTGGTTTGCATGTCTTATCTGTTGACGGTGCCAATTAAACCTTTTTCTCTTTAACCAGCAATTGCCCACCCGGGTGTGTATGGCTAGTTATTTGCCATATGTAGGCTGCCATGGAGTCTGTCAGGAAAACAGAAAATTTCTATCAAATACTTACCGTAATTTTCCTTTCCTGATGGACTCCATGGCAGCAGGAGTTCCCTCCCATTTGCTGGAATAGGCTAAGTTACAGAACACGGTCTCTGGCTTGAAGAAAAGATTTATGGGAGTGGGGTCCTATGATGTATGAGAGGCGGGATTAACCCATACATAGGCTGCCATGGAGTCCATCAGGAAAGGAGAATTACAGTAAGTATTTGATATAAATTTTCCGTTTTCCTGTCCAAGAAATGTGACAAAGTGAGCAGAAATCTCCAAAACACAGGGGAATTACTCACTAAGGCCCCTTTCACATGGGCGTGTCCGTGTACGGACTCTGCTTTGCTCAGCGGGGATCGCTCCATTGATCCCCGCTGAGAAGGCGGATGACAGGTCCATCTCTACACACTGTGGAGAGACGAACCTGACAGAGCTCCACTCTCTATGCAGGATCTCATGAAAACAGACCGTCTGTCCATTTTAGTTCAATCCGCCAGACAGATGGAAAATAGGAATTCCATCCGTCTTAATTTAGCGGATCAGATGTCATCGGACATGTCACCTCTGACATCCATCGCTCCATAGACCTGCATGGAGCGTCCATTCAGGTCCGCCTAAAAATACCGACCATGTGAAAGGGGCCTTAGAAAGTTGTCCGGGGAATAGGTGGCCCCATTGTAAAAATTTCCATTACCTCTTGTTCTGTGGATAACTCAAAAATGCTGGATTTTCCCAAATTTTTCTCTCAATGACTACCAGTACAAATAGAGAGGGTGGATCTCCCCACTGGGAACACAGAAGCATTGGTGGAGGGTCTAAACCTTCCCCTGTCTATCCAAAACTAAATAAAACATTTTTTTCTTAGAGATACACTAAAAAAACAAAAATACAACACACATACATTACTAAGGAATAAGTCGGTTTTCAATCCCTCCAAATAGTAGTGGATAATTCATCAAAGTTTTCAAAAATTTGGTCCTGGATGATGTTGATAAATTAAAATAAAAAGGGAGTATAAAAATACTACGAGAACCCCCTACCGGGGCTTTAAAGCAGCCAATGAAATACAATATAGATAGTCAAAAAGTTAATTTTATTGGTACAAAAAATAGTATAAAATAAATAAGTTCTGACTTGTGAAGTCAGGACATGAACTAAGTACAATATAAAAGTTACAACGGACAATGCCCGTGATTGGGAACAATGTACAATACAGTGTGCTTAAGACAGCAAGAATTTTAGGTATTGAATCCTTAAAAGTTACAACGGACAAAGCCCGTGATTGGGAACAATGTACAATACAGTGTGTTTAGGACAACAAGAATTATGGGTATTAAATCTGACGCGTTTTGACCCTCACTGGGTCTTCTTCAGAGGATAGTTGTCAACTGTAGGGATGTAAGCATATATCAGACATAGCATAAAACTCAACAATAACAAACCTATGTATATACAATGCAACATATCTGCATAAATTGTATAGTTACCCATCACAGAGTTCCCGACAATTCAAAGTATTCAAGATGGTATAGTTCCTCCTATGTCCTTTGTCTCCCCCATACCGGGCCAACTCCCCAGAGCACGGGTGATAGACCAGATATGCTTTACGAGGGATCACGCTTACACTGCCCCCCACAGGGGGGAAGGAAAGGGGCAGCGGATGGCATACACTACACCCAGGTAAAGTAGCGGTGGTACTAAAAACAAGGTTAAAAGCAAGGAGTCAATTAGTTCCTCCAAAGGGCTGGCAATTCCCCTACTTGAGGGCAGTATACTCATATTGGGATATAGGTCCGTGGGTATGCAGGGAACAAAAAGTGCAAAGGGCAAAAGGAAAAAGGAAAGGGGGAGGAGGGGAGGGGGGGAAAGGAGGAAGGAGGGAGAGGAAAAGGGGGGGGGGGAAGGACAAAAAAAAAGGGGGGAAGGAAGAGGGGGTAGGGAGGGGGGGAGGAAAAACTGGGAAGGGAGGAAGGGACATGTGGGGGAAGAAAGAAAGGAGGGAAATTGAATGGGTGCGAACGCAGGAAGAAACAGTGAAACCCACAAGGTGAAAAAAGTAAGTGAGTGACTTGCAAGAACAAACAAGCAACAAACAACAAATGCCCTGCTGCCCATACAGGGCCATGCAGCGGTGAAGGTATTGGAGTAAAAGCATTGGAGTAAAAGCACTAGCCGTTCACCAGTGAAGTGACCAAATACGAGATAGAGAAGACCAGCCAAAGCTAGAAAATGGGGAGAGAGGGAGGGGACAGAAGAAAAAGGGGGGGGGGAAGAAGAATAGGCGGGAAAAAAGGGGGGACGAGGGGTAGTGCAGTGTTGGGAATGGAAGGGGGTGCCTGTGAGTGGGAAAAGGAAAGGAAAGGAGAGTGAGAGGACTCATGAAGTGAAAAAAAAACAAAAATACACAACCGTACACAAAACCAAACAGTGCGTGATACCAACACTAGGAATAAAGTGCATGTGGTGACGACAGTGCTGATTACCCAATCGAAAGAACCGGAATGGTTGGATCAAAATGCCCAGGGTTCTGGAAGATTAAGGTATGGTAATCAGACATCACTGGATAATGTGATTTCTAGAAAGGAGATACTGGGGAATCGTGGTGTAAACCACGCTTAAATAGAAACCATTAAAGACGTTTTGGATGTACTTACCAATCATTCAGATCGGTGGTTGCATAGCCAGGTATCGCAGAGTTAGGAGGGAATCAATAAGCCTCCCCTGGAAATTAGTGCATTTAAAGGAAGTGTCAATCGACTAAATCCCATCAGGTGCAGACGCTCAAATACCCTCCTCCCTCCTCCCCCTCCATTGGGGGAGAGAGCGGCATAGCTGTGTGTTCACACGTGACCCCCCCGGCGTTCCAGAGGAGAATAGTCTCTCGGGTCCCCCGTTGCTTCCGCCGCAACTGCGCAGGCGCCGTGACGTCACGCGCACTAGGTCGCGCGCTCGTGAGCACGGCATCCGGAAGGGATCCGGGATGCCGCTGGCAGACAAGAGGCGCCTGAACCCAGGTGCTGCCACCTGGTGGGCGCATACAGGAGACGCAGGGCCCAAGCATCACCCCTCTTGTCCTGCCAGGAAGGCATAAGTGGTGCAGTCCTGCCCCCTAGAGGAAGAGCACAGGTACCAAAGGGGAGACAACCAGAGACACAGAACGAGGCAACAAATTAGATATACATATTGTCAAGTGACGTTGAAGAGATGTAACCTCACCAGCCTTCGTCAAACACTGACTAGGTACTATACATAGGGTCTGCATGACCCTTAATTGACCCTTTGTTGACCATAATCTATACATCGTACTGTACAATGCCATTATCACCTTGAGGATGGTTCTATGATTATAATAGCATCATCCTATTGTAATTTCAAAATAAAATAACATATTGTACAAATAAGGAATTACATAATACCAGAGTATACATAGAAAAAATTATACATAAAAAGAACTATGAACTGTTTTTAGGCTGAGTCCCTCTGAGAGTAGGATATTTCAGGAAATGAAACCTACTTTTTTACATTACACTTTGGACAGGAAAGTTATACATCACACAATAAAGAATATTAGAGATGGTCATAGTTAGATTACTAAACGCAGGGAAAACCAGGCAGGAGTAAGCCAAAAGGTGGAAATGTTGGTTTTATATGTGTTGTGAAAAGCTATCCCCAGGTCTAAATAAAGGGGGGAAAAAATGTGATGGTAATATGATCCCTTGCGCACCTCCGCAGGAGACTGCAGAGTGTTCAGGGTTAAAAATCCTCTCCCATACATTCACTGTGTCTTACCAGATGAAAACCCCTGCAGGAAGGGGGCGAACTAGATCGATTCGTTAAGGCCTGGTGGAGAGGTGGCCTGTAACTGGAATATCCATCTCTGCTCCTTTTGTAGCAGAGACTTGTTCCAGTCGCCACCTCTGGTTGGAATCTGTATTCTACAGAGGGCCACAAAGGTGACTCTTGGAACCCTGTAGTTGTGTGTGGAAATGATATGCCTCCCAATAGGGAGATATGGGTTCCCCACCTGCATGCTGTAAACATGTTGGGAAATGCGTTTCCAAAATTCCTGCCTGGTTTTCCCCACGTAGTAAGTGCCACATTCGCATTCCATCAGATATACTATTCCACGTGTGTGGCAATTCAAATTGTGTAGGTGTAAATGTATTTCCGTTAGGAAGAGCAAAGATTTTGTCTTTTTTGATAAGTGAGCAGTAGGAACAATGTCCACAGGGGAAAGAGCCCACTATGGAGCGGTGCTTTTTTTTTATCCTCCCCCCTCTTCCTCTCCCTCCCCCTCCTTCCTCCTTCCCCCCCCTCCCCTCCTTCCCCTTTCCTTTTTCCTTTTGCCCTTTGCACTCTTTGTTCCCTGCATACCCACGGACCTATATCCCAATATGAGTATACTGCCCTCAAGTAGGGGAATTGCCAGCCCTTTGGAGGAACTAATTGACTCCTTGCTTTTAACCTTGTTTTTAGTACCACCGCTACTTTACCTGGGTGTAGTGTATGCCATCCGCTGTCCCTTTCCTTCCCCCCTGTGGGGGGCAGTGTAAGCGTGATCCCTCGTAAGGCATATCTGGTCTATCACCCGCGCTCTGGGGAGTTGGCCCGGTACGGGGGAGACAAAGTACATAGGAGGAACCATACCATCTTGAATACTTTGAATTGTCGGGAACTCTGTGATGGGTATCTATACAATTTATGCAGATATGTTGCATTGTATATACAGAGGTTTGTTATTGTTGAGTTTTATGCTATGTCTGATATATCCTAACATCCCTACAGTTGACAACTATCCTCTGAAGAAGACCCAGTGAGGGTCGAAACGCGTCAGGATTTAATACCCATAATTCTTGTTGTCCTAAACACACTGTATTGTACATTGTTCCCAATCACGGGCTTTGTCTGTTGTAACTTTTAAGGATTCAATACCTAAAATTCTTGTGGTCTTAAACACACTGTATTGTATATTGTTCCCAATCACGGGCATTGTCCGTTGTAACTTTTATATTGTACTTAGTTCATGTCCTGACTTCACAAGTCAGAACTTATTTATTTTATACTATTTTTTGTACCAATAAAATTAACTTTTTGACTATCTATATTGTATTTCATTGGCTGCTTTAAAGCCCCGGTAGGGGGTTCTCGCAGTATTTTTATGCATCTTGTGGGGTGTGCAGCCCATTTGTCTACACTCATGTGAGTGTCTTTTGTTGGTAAAAAGGGAGTATAGTGATCCAGATTACATTAGAAAAGGTGGGTAAAATCTCTTCCACAGATCTATTGTGTTCTCCTGGCCTACTAGCAACTATAACCGCTGGCAATAATCGCATGCTAAAAATCTGACATGCTGGTTGTACCCAAGTCTATCAATGAATCAACTTGGGTACAATCAACCTGCCCATAGATGGATTGAATCTCAGGCTTTCCCTGTTAAACTGAGCAAGATTTGATCCATCTATGGCCTGCCCCCATCCTGGACCATACCAAGCCACATGCCCTCAACATAGGGGGGGTTGTTGCTTTGGGGCAAGGGGGGGCCCTGCGCCCCCACCCCAAAGCACCTTGTCTCCATGTTGATGAGTACAAGGGCCTCTTCTCGACAACCCTTGCCCGGTGGTTGTCGAGGTCTGCGGGCGGGGGGGTGTATCGGAATCCTGGCACCCTACCCTCTGTGAATGAGTATGGGGTACATCGTACCCCTACCCTTTCACCTGGGGGAAAAAGTTAATTAAAAAAAACACACTACAAAGGTTTTTAAAGTAATTTATTAGGCAGCTCCGGGGGTCTCTTCCGACTTCTGTGTGCTTTCCAGCCTCTTCTCCCGCTGTCTTCTGCCAGGCTCCTCCGCTATGTTCTGCTCTTTTGCCGCTCTTTTGCTAGCGGTGGCCCGGTCTTCTCCTTCGTCTTCTTCCCCCTGGTCTTCCTCCGATGTTGACATGATGCTCTCTCCTGCTGTAATGCCGTGTGTGCAGTGCGCAACAACTTATATAGGCATGGGGCGTGGTCACCGGGTGACGTCACAGTCGGGAAGAGGCCCTTGTCCTCATCAACATAGGGACAAGGTGCTTTGGGGTGGGGGACGCAGGGCCCCCTCTGCCCCAACCTCCCCCCATATTGAGGGCATGTGGCTTGGTATGGTCCAGGAGGGGGGGGGGGCGCTCGCTCGCACCCCCTTTCCTGACCTACCGGGCTGCGTGCTCGGAGAAGAGTCTGGTATGAATCTTGGGGGAACCCCCCACACCATTTTTTTGGTGTGGGGGTTCCCCTTAAGATCCATAGGATTTGGTATCAGTTTGGTATCGTCTTGGGGGGGAACCTCACGCAAATTTTTCGCGGGGTTCCCCCTTCAAGATTCTCAGCACACAAATCGCACTGTAAGTCGGATCATCTTGATCAGACTTCTGGTGCGACCTCTATTCAAATCAATAGGCTCCCATAGGGAACCATTGATTTTTGAATAGAGACAGAGAAACGCGGCTGAAAGCTAGCACGGCTTAAGACGCATTGAATTCAATGCAAAATGCGGAAAAAAAAAAACAAAACTCATTTTTAACGCTGCTTTTTTCCTGGCGTCTGTACTAGCTTTACAGCCCGTTTTTTTAAAATGTCCATGTGCATGTAGCCTAAACATAAAAAGGGGTACAATTTTGTAGTGAGTGGGATTTGCCCAATGCTTCTGTAAAGCTCTTGACCCCTGTGCCCTGGAATTAAAACGTATAGAAGATAGAGCAGCCAGTTGCAGACTCCCCCTAACCAATTTCAGGAGTGAAGCTAGGTGGTGGGGAATTCCTTATATGACGTCTCTACATTGTGGCAGTGAGGTAAGCAGAGTGAGTGTTTCCTCAGATTTGGTCCTGCTTTAAAAATCAAGAGGTCAAGCATTTCCATTGCAAGAGGCCCCAGGTGGTGCCCGGGAGAGTGCAAGGGGCCCTAGACAGTTCTCCTTTCAGGTGCTGAGGACAGGCATGGCATCTTGCTGCAGAAGAATAGACTGCTGTGACGAACATGTGAAGTACCTACCACAGTTAGCCCCAAGAGGTGACTACCACTAAGTGGTTAAGGTCTCTGAAAAGCAAAAAGATTATAGCTGGGTTCACACTAGTGCACATTGGATGTGGGTTTCTCCTGCATCCAATTCGCTTTACAGGAGACTGTGACCAGCTCTCTATGAAGCTGGTTCACATATCTCCGGAGCGGATTGAACAGAGTTCTGTGTGTCTTTGGCTCTGTTTCAGGTCCAAATTCAGGCAAAATTCAGGCCCAATTCATCCCCGAAAAATGGAGACCAGGGACGCAGCAGACCCCTGCCGTCAGCCGCATCCATCTGCAGTATGAACCCAGCCTTAATGGTTTAAATGAAAAGTCACATCTATTTAAACTTTTCAAATTTTATAAATAGTTCTCATGATTAAAAATAGTAGAGAGTTACACAATAGAGAAGACATGGTGTTTTGGTTATACTTCAAAAAACATATACATTATGTACGTTATTCTGCACTTTCAGGTCTGGGGCATGCACCGCCGCCGACCCGCTCTCGCTGTGATTGGACACAGCGGAAGCCAATCAGTGGATCCGCCAGGACTCACTGATCGTTCGGGAGACAGGCAGAGCAGCCATCTGCCAATGTAAACAAGGCAAATCGCCGTTCTGTGACAAGTGAAGGCTGTAATCCTGTCTTCCTGCTAAGAACACGGATGATCTATGCCATCCCACAGTTAGCAAGCACTGCCTAGGAACACATTTAACCCTTTGATCACCCCTGATGTGAATCCCTTCCTTGCCAGTGTCATTAGTATAGTGACAGTGCATATTTTTTAGCACTGATCACTGTATTAGTGTCACTGGTACCCAAAAAGTTTCAGTTCGGTGTCTGATTTGTCCACTGCAGTCCCGCTATAAGTTGCTGATTGCCGCCATTACTAGTTTAAAAAAAAAAAAAAAAAATTCCAAAAATATATGCCATAGTTTGTAAACGCTATAACCTTGTGCAAACCAATCAATATACACTTACTGGATTTTTTTTTAACCAAAAATATGTAGCGGAATACGTATTGGCCTAAAATGAAGAAAAATGTTTACTTTTTTTTATTGGATAGGTTTTGTGTTATAGCAAAAAGTATACATTTTTTTTTTCAAAAATGGTCGGTCATTTTTTGTTTATAGCACAAAAAAAAGAAAAAAAAAAAAAAAAAAAAAAAAAAAAATGTAAAATACAGGAGGTGATCAAATACCACCAAAATAAAGCTCTATTTGTGGGAAAAGAAGGACATACATTTTATTAGGCTACAGCGTTGAACAACCGCGCAAGTTAAAGTAACGCAGTGCCATATCGCAAAAAATGGCCTGGTCAGGAAGGCAGATAAATCTTCTGGAGGTCAAGTGGTTAAAAGATGACTAAATTCCCCCGACCCACCAAAAAGAAAGATGAAATATTTCAGCTTACCAGTCCTTAAAATGTTTTTAGCAAGTAGAGGAAAAAAAAAAACTTGATATTGGCCAATCAGAATTGAACTGGTCCACCTAGAAGCAAGGCCTGAAGAAGAGTGAGAAGAGTGGGAATTTCAAATCCATGCAGTGCGAGACGAGCAGTGGGGGTGATGACAGTGCAGCAACCCCGGAGGTAAGTACAGAAGGGACCCGGGGTGGGTATCCGGTATTAGTTTACCTTTGAATTTTTTTTTCTATAAAAAAGGTGAACAAACCCCCTAATATAATGCTTGTTAAAGCGGAGTTCCACCCTTTTAAAAGTCAGCAGCTACAAAAAGTGTAGCTACTGACTTTTAATAATCAGACACTCACCTGTCCCACGGTCCAGCGATGCGGGCACACAAAGCCACGCTCCTCTCCCCCTCCTCTCCACGGCACCAGCATTCTAAATGTGGGCGCTCAGCTGTGGCTTCACAGCTGGGCACGAGCCGTGCTGCGAATGGCAGGGCAATCTCCTGGGACCTGTGACTTGTGCCAGAAGATTGCAGGGAGGGAGGGGGGGAGAGGCGAACTTCCTTCCTGCGCTGCGGAGGAAGTGGGAGCTGGGTGCCCATAAAAACTGGGTACCCACACCCCCTCCCAAAAAAAAAAAAAAAAAATATGACATGCCAAATGTGGCATGTCAGGGGGTCACCATCACTTAAAGCAGAAATTCAATTTTTGGGTGGAACTCTGCTTTATGAAGTGTTATAACAACACAATAGAACCTGGTCTTATGGGATGAAAACACTTTGTTCCTGTCTCCCAGTTGCTCTCCTGCATTGTCACCCTGTCACATACATTTCCAGTGGAGACTATAAATGACAACTTTGTGCTGACAGCTGTTGTAAAGACATATTTCTCCATTGTCACTATCATACAGCATTCCCATAACACTTACATGCAACTTCCACTGTATTGCATATGTTATAAAAAGAAAGAAGCTGAAAATAGGCAGTAAGAAATCAGAAACACTGAGGAAGTAAAAACACAAATGAAAAACAATAAACAGTATTTTATTATAGTTAAAACATGGTAATTGTGTTTGATACACAGTACTTTGGCAAACTAAATGCATTTTTGAGGCTTTAGATCTCCTTCAATTGACTGTAAGGTTTCCTACTTTCTGCATAATTCCTAAATAATCTAGTATATTGTAATTTTTCTCATATTCTGTACCCCTCCGTTATGTCAGAACGCATTGTTATCTTTCTCAGATTCTAGACTTTTTTTATGTTATGTCTAGATGGTTAATGTTATGCCTGATAGACTGTAAGCTCCCCCACCTATAGATTGCTCATGTATTCCTCCAGAGAGTCCAAGATCTTTCATCTTCCATAACAGTTGTTCATGTTCTGATTTTAAACACTTGCAACTTTACTATTATACTTCTACATTTACTAAAATGTTTAATATTTTCAGAATTATTCATAATAATTGCAGCATGTAAAATCAAAAATGTTCCAAACCATAATTTCCAGATTACAGTAAAAATCATCTTACATCGCTCTATGTAACTCAGGCACAGATGGTCATGATTATAAGCCTGCTCTGTGTCCCGTGAGGTATGATAAAGAAAATATAGCTACAGAGAGATGGGTTCATGTTTGCTAGACAAGTATGATCATTTTTTTATAACGTTTAGGTGATTGGGTTACATTCTACTTCTTTAGATACCAGGATAGTTTTCTGGAAGACTGAGTGCATGGTTCATGTGCATATCAGAGCCTGTGGCCCAACAAGCAAAGTCATGGCAATGAGCATGCTCATGCTAAATGCGAGTTAGCATGAGCGAGCATGCATGGATGACATTGGCTTTGGTGCCAACCATCCTAAAAGCACAGGAGGAGAAGTATCTGCATGGTTGTCAACTGTTGTAACCCATGACCTGATCGGCATTTCGCTATTCTGGGTTTGACCCATCTTGCCTCCTGACCCAATGATAATCTCTTTTTCCACTACTGACCTTGGGAAATGTCCTGACTATCTTCTGCCTGCTGCTTTTATGCTTTTGCTGCCCATCAGGTATTGACAACGGCCTGGACTTTGACTCTGCTACTGCCTGCACCTGTGGATTTCATCATGTTCAGCATATGAGCAGATCCCAGACTGAATTATGACTGTCTGGATCCTCTGCAGGTACCCATGCCACTCCTTGTCCTGTTATATCTTTTTATCACTTCCAGGGGGTATTGGGCCAGAGAAGAACTGGAATGGACCAGAGAAGAATTGGAAAGGTGGTCATCAACTTGACCTCAACCAGGCACATTGCAATGTTACTGCCTGGGACATGAAAACAAAATGATCATGGGTAGAAAGATTAGCCCACTAGATAATATACTCCCTGGGTGAAGCTTACCAATGTTCATCATTTACATTGATCTTCATGGTTTCAGTACCAAAAACTTACCATCCCCCCCCAACTTATGTTTGGTTTGCTATGACAATAAATGCAGTTGGGATAAGGAAATATTGCATAGACATGCTTGATGTCAAGGAAAACTTTATTCAAACACTGTAAAAAGACATTCAACTATAATTTTGTCATGTTCATTTCAGCCTCGCCTATTTATGAAATAAACACTATACAAAAGTAAGTTACCATGCCTTGAAAAAGTATTCATACCCCTTGAAGTTTTCCACATTTTGTCATGTTACAACCAAAAACGTAGATGTATTTTATTGGGATTTTATGTGATAAACCAACAAAGTGGCACATTAGTGTGAAGTGGATGGAAAATGATTTTCACATTTTTTTTACAAATAAATATATGAAAAGTGTGGCATGCATTTGTATTAAGCCCCCTTTACTCTGATAGCCCTAACTAAAATCTAGTGGAACCAATTGCCTTCAGAAGTCACCTAATTAGTAAATAGAGTCCACCTGTGTATAACTTAATCTCAGTAAAAATACAGCTCTTAGGTAATGCCTTCAGAGGTTTGTTAGAGAACCTTAGTGAGCAAACATCATGAAGGCCAAGAAACACACCAGACAGGTCAGGATTAAAGTGGTGGAGAAGTTTAAAGCAGGGTTAGATTATAAAAAAATGTCCCAAGCATTGAACATCTCACAGAGCACTGTTCAATCCATCATCCGAAAATGGAAAAAAAAAAAAAAAAAAAAAAAAGAGTATGGCACACAACTGCAAACCTTAAACTGACAGGCCAGGCAAGGAGAGCATTAATCAGAGAAGCAGCCGAGAGGCTCATGGTAACTCTGGAGGAGCTGCAGAGATCCACAGCTCAGGTTGGAGAATCTGTCCAGAGGACAACTATTAGTCATGCACTCTACAAATCTGGCCTTTACGGAAGAGTGACAAGAAGAAAGTCATTGTTGAAAGCCATAAGAAGTCCCATTTGCAGTTAGCGAGAAACCACGTGGAGGACACAGAAAACATGTGGAAGAAAGTGCTCTGGTCAAGGAGACCAAAATTAAACTGTTTGGCCTAAAAGCAAAACACTGAGTGGCAGAAAACTAACACTACACATCATCCCGAACACACCATCCCCACCGTGAAACATGGTGGTGGCAGCATTTTTTCAGCAGGTTCACACAGAAAACCTGAAGCGTTGAAAGTCTAGGGGTCAGCAAAGATCAATTAATCTAATTGAAGGTAGCCAAATGGATGGATCAAAGTCAGTGCAGCCAGCACAGCATGGAAAAATGCAAATAGTCAAAGAAAAAACAAACTGCAGCACTCTGAAAAATTCCTCTCTACTCCTCCGGATGCTGATTGGTGCTTTACCACCCCCAAGCAAGCCTGCCGGATGATTGTTTCCCCCACTATCTATCCTGGAGGTCACTGGTAAGGTTTACCACCATCAGTCATTTGATTGTTATATTTTTCTTTTGACTTTTATTAATCCTATGGAATAAACAGCACTATTCATTTATTTCACTGGTAGCAAATTTTATTTATGCACATAGCATCACTTTGGATTGCAATCGATCAATTTTTCAGAGCTCTGCAGTTTATTTATTTTTTTTATTTCTTCAGCAGGGAAAGGGAGGTTGGTCAGAGCTGATGGGAGAATAGATGGAGCCAAATATAGGGCAATTTTAGAAGAAAACCTGTTAGAGTGTGCAAAAGACAAGACTGGGGACGAGATTCACCTTCCAGCCATTTCAACGACCCTAAACATACAGCCAGAGCTACAATGGAATAGTTTAGATCAAAGCATATTCGTGTGTTAGAATGGCCCAGTCAAAGTCCAGACATAAATCCAATTGGGAATCTGTGGCATGACTTGAAAGTTGCTGTTCACAGATGCTCTCCATACAAATGAATACAAATGCACGCCACACTTTTCACATATTTATTTGTAAAAATAATTAAAAAACACTTCGCATTTTCCTTCCACTTCACAATTATGTGCCACTTTATTTTGGTCGATCACATAAAATCCCAATAAAATACATTTACTTTTTTTGGTTGTAACATGACGATGTGGAAAATTTCAAGGGGCATGAATACTTTTTCAAGGCACTGTAACTAAATTAAAATTATATTGCCAGCCAAATCCTAATAGTTTCACCAAGATAGATACAATGGAGGTGATTTTGTGTGTAGGGTTAGTCAAGTTTAAAAGTGGAGTGGATTTTAATATACATGAAAATCTAATACGTAAATTAACTCTGTACACTACAATTGGAGTTGATTAACCACTTTCTGCCCGCCCACAGTAGATTTATTGCTGGCGGCAGCTGCAGGCCAGGTGACATACCTGTTCGTCATCCGGCACATGCGCACTGGTCTCAAGAAATGAAAAGGGCAGTCAATACATCAGGATTGATCAAATTTTCAAATATATATACCATACTTTGTAGACGCTATAACTTTCACACAAAATAGAATGAAATATAAACTTATTAGGATATTTTTTTACCAAAGTCGTGTAGCAGAATACATTTTGGCCCAATTTATGAAGAACGTTGAGGTTATTGGATACATTTTATAACCGAAAAGTAGAAAATATAAAATTTTTATTTGAAATTTTTTTTTCGTTTATATAGCAAAAAACAAAAAAACAAAAAAAAATCCCAGTGATCAAATACCACCAAAAGAAAGCTCTATTTGTGTGAAAAAAATACAAATTTTATTTGGGTACAGTGTTGCATGGCTGCACGTTTGCGAGTTAAAGTAACAGTGCTGAATGGCAAAAATCTTTTGGTCATGAAAGGAGTAATGCCGTGTACACACGACCGGACTAGTCTGACGGAACGCATCCGTTGGACAATCCGACCATGTGTGGGCTTCATCGGACCTTCAGCGAACCTTTTCTGTCGAAAATCAGACGGACTTTAGATTTGGAACATGTTTCAAAACTTTCCGACGGATTCGAGTCCGGTCGAAAAATCAGTTCGAATGTATGCTAGTCTGACGGACGAAAGACGACGCAAGGGCAGCTATTGGCTACTGGCTATGAACTTCCTTATTTTAGTCCGATCGTACGTCATAATGTTCGAATCCGTCGGACTTTGGTATGATCGTGTGTAGGCAAGTCCGTTTCGTCGGAACTCTGTCGGAACTCCGTTGAAAGTCCGTCAAAAAGTACATCGGAGTTCAGTCTGCCGAAAGACCGGTCGTGTGTACACGGCATAAGACCTTCCAGAGGACAAGTGGTTAAAGTAAAAGAGCATGTTTTTGTAAAGTCTATGTTCACTTTGCTTAGTGAATGACGTTAAGTGGTGTTCACTGCCATCATCCAATCATGCGGATGCTAGCATTCAGAGCATCAAAACAGCTTTGTATTTGTGTGGATCTTCTGGTGTGAAAGAAGATTTGTCTTTTGTCTGAAGCACTTGTCACATTCCAAACATTTAAATGGTTTCTCTCCAGTGTGAGTCCTTTGGTGATCAGTTAGATATTTATTTCGTGAGAAGCATTTGTTACATTCTGAGCATTTAAATGGTTTTTCTCCTGTGTGAGTCCTCTGGTGCCTTTCAAGGTGGCTCTTCCTTGTGAAATGCTTGCCACATTCTGAACACCAATGTGGTTTTTCTCCTGTATGAAACCTATGGTGACGATTAAGGTGTGCCTTTTGTGAGAAACATTTGTCACATTCTGAACATTTATATGGTTTTGCTCCTGTATGAATCTTCTGGTGCTCAGTAAGAAATCCTGTGTGTGAGAAGCATTTGTGACATTCTGAACATTGATATGGTTTCTCTCCTGTGTGAATCCTCAGGTGTTCAGTAAGAAGTCTTTTTTGTGAGAAGCACTTGTCACATTCTGAACATTTATATGGCTTCTCTCCTGTGTGGATCCTCTGGTGACGTGCAAGATCGGCCTTTTGTGGGAAGCACTTGTCACATTCTGAACATTTATACAGGTTCACTCCTGTGTGAATCCTCAGGTGATGTGTAAGCTGGATCTTGAGTGAGAAGCTCTTGTCACATTCTGAACATCTAAATGTCTCCTCTCTTGCGCGAGTCCTCTCATGTCTAGTAAGATTTCTCTTTTCTGTGAAACATTGGTCACATTCTGAACATTTATAAAGCTTCTGTCCTGTGTGACTCCTTTGGTGGAGAGTTAGATATCTCTTTTTTGAGAAGCACTTATCACATTCTGAACACATATATGGAGTTTCTTCAGTAGGAGTCTTCTGGTGTCGTGTAAGATTTGTCTTGTGCATGAAGGACTTTTTATATTCAATACATTGAAATGGTTCTTTTCCTATGTAATTGATGATGACTGACTGACTGATGTGTAATGAACTGTGATCGAACACTAAAGAAATCACATATGTAGCAAAAAATTGGTTCCTGTCCAGTATGAATCTTCTGCTGAGCTGTAGGATGTGACTTAGAATCAAAAGTTTTTCCACACTGAAAGCATTATTATGGCTCGTCTCCCACAGGGTTTATTGAGGGTTGATGAAGATCTACTTAGCTGAAATATGTTTTCAGACTGCAAATGGAAAATGTGATAATTATGGTAAATGTTTGAAAGAAAAAAGAAAATTAGTAAATTATAGATTAGCATTAACAGCAGATACAGATGATTCTTAAAATGCAATAAATATATGCTTGTCTACACTAAATATATTGGTGTTTAGACTTTCTCAGTTCAAATTTAAAAAAGTGCTCATTGTTCATTTTCAAAATGCTCACTACACATGAAGTTTAATCTACTTAAGAACTGAGCCTCTTTTTTAGATCTGTGGTTTACAAGTTAAAATCATTTTTTTTGCTAGAAAATTACTTAGAACCCCCCAAACATTATATTATAAATAAATACTTTTTTTTCCAGACACCCTACAGACTAATATGGCGGTCATTGCAATACTTTGTCACACCGTATTTGCGCAGCGGTCTTACAAACACAAATTTTTGGGAAAAAAGTTAGCCCGATTTTTTTTTAGATTGTGAAAGAATGTTACGCTGAGTAAATCGATACCCAACATGTCATGCTTCAAAATTGCGCCTGCTCGTGGAATGGCGACAAACATTGACCCTTAAAAATCTCTATAGGCGTCATTTAAAAGAGGAGGTCTTTTGCTAGAAATATTGCTCTTGCTCCAACAATCACGGTGATACCTTGCATGTGTAGTTTGAACACTGTTTTCATATGCGGGCATGACTTATGTATGCGTTCGCTTCTACGTGCGAGCTCAGCGGGACGGGGCGCTTGAAATTTTTTTTTCCCCCATTTTACTTGGGTCACTTTTATTCCTATTACAAGGAATGTAAACATCGCTTGTAATAGAAAAAAAGCATGACAGGACCTCTTTAATGTGAGATATGGGGTAAAAAAAAGACCTCAGATCTCACAGTTACACTTAAATGCAATAAAAAAAATTCCCCTTTAAGACCACTGAGCAGAAGGGAGGTTGATGTCGTTTCCTTCATTCAATGGTATAGAGCCGAGTGGGAGCAATCTTTCCCTCACTTGGCTCCATGTTACTGAGGGAAGAGGACCAGATCGGCTCCGCCACTATCGACGGCTACAGAAAGTGGCAGAGACCACCAGGGAGCGCCATCTCTCCCGCCACTGATAAAAGTGATCTTATGGCGAATCTGCCGCAGAGACCACTTTTATCTGAAAGCGGACTGCCCACTGTATAACAGGATACCGGGGTTTTGCCAGCTATCTGCTGCCATAACAACGGTTGCCCCCGCAGGCGCCCAGTCAGGATAACAGAACCACTGCCCGGCGGAAAGTGGTTAATGGCTGTATACTATATATATATATATATATATATATATATATATATATATATATATATATATATATATATATAAAATTTATTATTTATACACACACACACACACACACGTGATCCTGTGCACAGCTGCCACCCTGTAGCAGTGAAACTGCTATTGGTCGGTCGGCAAGTGGTTAATAAAATATAGTAACATGCATCTGCGCCATAAAAATCAACACTAAAGGCAATATTTAAAGTGTATACTGTATATTCATCCAACCTCCTATTACTGCAATGATTTTCAACCTCAACATTTAATTTAAATTTCTGCAAAATTCAAGTTTCTTGGGTCACATTTATGAAACTTGCCAAAATAGTCTGGAATGCTATGACTGGTCTTGCCTTTGCTAAACTCCCTAACATGCTCCTCTAGATGGAAAGTGTTTAGTGTGTTTGACATAGTGTATGCTAGTCACACTCCAAAAGCTTCATGACATGTTCTTGTCACATATCAAAAAATTGTTTTAATCGCAAAGTTCCTCCCATGTGCCAAAATTTCTCCAATTATTCAAATCCCCTAAATACTTCTTTTCCATCTAAAAAAGCATTCCAATATTGGTGGTCTTTTTGTAAAATAAAACTATGAACTAAGGTGTCTCTTAAAGTGAAGGCCACGCTAAAACTATTTTAGGTTGATCAAGTAAAATTATTTGAATCCTCAGTACGGTTTTAAAATGACACTGGCATAGCTTCTATTCCTCCCAAAGCCTTTTAAAAATGGTACTTTGGAATCAGTGGCTTGTGTGGGAGCTGGCCAGTGTTCAATAGGGATGAGCCGAACACCCCCCTGTTCGGTTCGCACCAGAAAATGCGAACAGGAAAAAAGTTCGTTCGAACACCCGAACACCGTTAAAGTCTATGGGACACGAACATGAATAATCAAAAGTGCTAATTTTAAAGGCTTATATGCAAGTTATTGTTATAAAAAGTGTTTGGGGACCTGGGTCCTGCCCCAGGGGACGTGGATCAATGCAAAAAAAAGTTTTAAAAACGGCCGTTTTTTCAGGAGCAGTGATTTTAATAATGCTTAAAGTCAAACAATAAAAGTGTAATATCCCTTAAAATTTCGTAGCTGGGGGGTGTCTATAGTATGCCTGTAAAGAGGCGCATGTTTCCCGTATTTAGAACAGTCTGACAGCAAAATGACATTTTGAAGGAAAAAAGCCATTTAAAACTACTCGCGGCTATTGCATTGCCGGTCCGACAATACACATAGAAGTTCATTGATAAAAACGGCATGGGAATTCCCCACAGGGGAACCCCGAACCAAAATTTAAAAAAAAAAGACATGGGGCTCCCCCTAAATTCCATACCAGGCCCTTCAGGTCTGGTATGGATATTAAGGGGAACCCCGCGCCAAAAAAAAAAAAAAATGGCGTGGGGTCCCCCCAAAAATCCATACCAGACCCTTATCCGAGCACGCAACCTGGCAGGCCGCAGGAAAAGAGGGGGGGGGACGAGAGAGCGCCCCCCCTCCTGAACCGTACCAGGCCACATGCCCTTAACATTGGGAGGGTGCTTTGGGGTAGCCCCCCAAAACACCTTGTCCCCATGTTGATGAGGACAAGGGCCTCATCCCCACAACCCTGGCCGGTGGTTGTGGGGGTCTGCGGGCGGGGGGCTTATCGGAATCTGGAAGCCCCCTTTAACAAGGGGACCCCCAGATCCCGGCCCCCCCCCTGTGTGAAATGGTAAGGGGGTACTTACCCCTACCATTTCACTAAAAAACTGTCAAAAAATTTAAAAATGACAAGAGACAGTTTTTGACAATTCCTTTATTTAAATGCTTCTTTCTTCTATCTTCCTTCATCTTCTTCTTCTGGTTCTTCCTCCAGCGTTCTCGTCCATCATCTCCTCCTCCGCATCTTCTATCTTCTTCTCCTCGGGCCGCTCCGCACCCATGGCATGGGGGGAGGCTCCCGCTCTTCTCTTCTTCATCTTTTTCATTTTCTTCTCCAGGCCGCTCCGCACCCATGCTGGCATGGAGGGAGGCTCCCGCTGTGTGACGCGTCTCGTCTGACGGTTCTTAAATAACGGGGGGCGGGGCCACCCGGTGACCCTGCCCCCCTCTGATGCACGGTGACTTGACGGGACTTCCCTGTGACGTCACGGGGAATGCCACAGGGAAGTCCCGTCATGACCCGTGCGTTAGAGGGGGGCGGGGTCACCGGGTGGCCCCGCCCCCCGTTATTTAAGAACCGTCAGATGAGGAGACGCGTCACACAGCGGCCCGGAGAAGAAAATGAAGAAGAGAAGAAGAAGAAGAGAAGAAGATGAAGAGAAGAAGATGAAGAGAAGAAGATGAAGAGAAGAAGATGAAGAGAAGAAGATGAAGAGAAGAAGATGAAGAGAAGAAGATGAAGAGAAGAAGATGAAGAGAAGAAGATGAAGAGAAGAGCGGGAGCCTCCCCCCATGCCATGGGTGCGGAGCGGCCCGAGGAGAAGAAGATAGAAGACGCCGGAGGAGATGCTGGACGAGAATGCTGGAGGAAGAACCAGAAGAAGAAGATGAAGGAAGATAGAAGAAAGAAGAAAGAAGAAGCATTTAAATAAAGGAATTGTCAAAAACTGTCTCTTGTCATATTTAACATTTTTGACAGTTTTTTAGTGAAATGGTAGGGGTATTTTTGTACCCCTTACCATTTCACACAGGGGGGGGCCGGGATCTGGGGTCCCCTTGTTAAAGGGGGCTTCCAGATTTTGCTAAGCCCCCCGCCCGCAGAACCCCACAACCACCAGCCAGGGTTGTGGGGATGAGGCCCTTGTCCTCATCAACATGGGGACCCCAAAGCACCCTCCCAATGTTGAGGGCATGTGGCCTGGTACTGTTCAGGAGGGGGGGCCGCTCTCTCGTCCCCCCTCTTTTCCTGCGGCCTGCCAGGTTGCGTGCTCGGATAAGGGTCTGGTATGGAATTTAGAGGGACCCCCACGTCATTTTTTTTTTTTTTTAATTTTGGCAGGGGTTCCCCTTAATATCCATACCAGACCTGAAGGGCCTGGTATGGAATTTAGGGGGATCCCCACGTCATTTTTTTTTTAAATTTTGGTTCGGGGTTCCCCTGTGGGGAATTCCCATGCCGTTTTTATCAATGAACTTCTATGTGTATTGTCGGACCGGCAATTCGTTAATAGCCACGAGTAGTTTTAAATGACTTTTTCCTTCGAAATGTCATTTTGCTTTTAGACTGTTCTAAACACAGGAAACATGCGCCCCTTTACAGGCATACTATAGACACCCCCCAGTTACGAAATTTAAAGGGATGTTACACTTTTATTGTTTGACTTTAAGCATTATTAAAATCACTGCTCCTGAAAAAACGGCCGTTTTTTTTAAAACTTTTTTGCATTGATCCATGTCCCCTGGGGCAGGACCCGGGTCCCCAAACACTTTTTATGACAATAACTTGCATATAAGCCTTTAAAATTAGCACTTTTGATTCCTCCCATAGAGACTTTTAAAGGGTGTTCCGCGGCATTCGAATTTGCCGCGAACACCCCAAATTGTTCGCTGTTCGGCGAACTTGCGAACAGCCACTGTACGAGTCGAACATGAGTTCGACTCCAACTCGAAGCTCATCCCTAGTGTTTAAGTATAACTAAAAGCATTTTTTTATATATTTTGGATAAAGTGGAGAGGGATTAGAATGCTTGTCAGGTTTTTATTGCTTTCTGTGCCCCCGTTAAGGAAACTTTACCCTTTCTATTTGTCCTGTTTATCCATATTATTGAAGTAAAGTAAAAGAAAATCCTACATTTTTGGGTTGTCCCCAGAAAAGTAATAGAGGAGAAATGTTCTAATGTGGACACTAGGTCTGGTGACATGGAGGTCCCCAAGAAATTCGATTAATTTGCAGGGGTTTCCTCCCACTTCCCGTTTTAGCTATGGGACAAGAAGTGAAGGGAAAGGTCTGCAAAGGTACACAGATAGCGGAAAAACATCTGACAGGGGTTATAACCCTCCCTTACTCTATCCAAAATGAAAAAAAAAAAAAAAAAAAAAAAAAAAAAAAAAAACACAGAGCTGACAGAGGTACAGGTTTTGTGCATGAACAGAGAGAAGTGTTTTAGATGGTCAGGAGGACCAAGGTACGAGGCCTGAGCAGTAGTTAACAAGAGCCAGGAGGCTGAATACTGTTCTTCTGTATTGATGGTGGAAACCCTCCCTGTAAGAAGTTATTTGTTTGTGAACTTTGTTTTAAATAAAAGTGGGCAAAAAAAAAAAAGCACTAAAAAGCCCATCTAAAGTGAAGTGGACTGGACTCACTGGGCTATATTTATTAAAACTGAAGCGTGCAAAATCTGGTGTAGCTCTACACAGAGACCAATCAGGTTTTGACGTCAAAGCTTAAAGTGATTGTGGAGTCTTTTTTTTTTTTTTTTTTTTTTTTTTTTATAAAACAACACAAAAAAACAAAAACAAGTTATACTTACCTCTTCTGTGCAGCTGGATTTGCACAGAGCAGCTCAGTTCCTCCTCTTCTCGGGTCCCTCTTTTGCTGTCCTGGCCCCCTCCTCATATTGAGTGCCCCTCAGCCAGCAGCTTGCTACAGGGGACATACAAGCCGAGTCAGAGCTCCATTTATCCATTCAGACACGGAGCCCCGAACCAGCCCCGCCCCTTCTCTCCCCTGATTGGCCATCAGGTTTTAATTGACAGCTGAGGGAGACAATGGCGCCGCTGCTTAGTCTCAGCCAATCAGGAGGAGTGTCTGCGACAGCTAAAGCACTCATGGACATTGCTGCAGAGAGAAGGTAATTAATTAGGAGGGTACTGGGGTGGCTGCTACACACAGAAGTTTTTTTATCTTAATGCATAGAATGCATTAAGATTAAAACACCTTCTGCCTTTACAACTCCTTTAATTGAACAAGCTAAAGTTAGAAGCTGATTGGGTTATCAAATCTTTCTCTCATTATCCTGATATATCCTTCTATTTTGTCACAACACTGACACATATTCATTACACAGCAGTGTTTTATCCAACACTCACACTAGGTTTCACCACTCCATTCACATATTCATTCATCCACAAAAATGTTTTTTTTTATTTTTTTTATTTTTCTCAGTTTTATTTTACCCATTCACCTATACACACACACTATATTTTAGATCATGTTTGATTGATTGCACTCTTTACACCTGTGGAAATGTGATGTGGCGTGGTGGTCGGGCTGTCCCATGGCCTATTCCCCTGGACCCCCCCAATGGGAGGGAGGGGTTTGGGAGCCTCTTGCCTCAACCCCGGTTAAGACATCATGTCCAGGCCCTTTTTATCCTGAAGCTGAGCCCAGTTTATGAGCTGATCCGTAAGTCTTTGATTAGTTTGCGGCTTTCAGTACATAAAATTGTGTCCCTTGGAGGGCATTATATGCTAATAAACCTCTTTCATTTATCCCTCTTTAGTTTGATTAATGCATCACACTCCTGATGAGTAGCTGTCAGGAAGGGCATGCCAGCACCCAAGATGGCTGCCGAAGAAGACGACCTGTTACCTCTGCCTGTCAGGAAGGGCATGCCAGCACCCAAGATGGCTGCCGAAGAAGATGACCTGTTACCTCTGCCTGTCAGGAAGGGCATGCCAACACCCAAGATGGCTGCTGAAGAAGATGACCTGTTACCTCTGCCCCTGTCAGAATGCCATTGGTGCACACACACCCTGTGACAGCTTTTGACACCCCAACAGGCTACTTAAACTCAGTCAGTTTCCAGACTCAGTGCTGTCTGCTCTACAGCGTTCCCTATGTATCCTGCAATTACCTATCTGACTTCTGTTCCTGTTGTGACCCGGCTTGCTTCCCGACATTCCTGTTTTCTGCCTGCATCCGGCCCCGGCTCGTCCTCTACATCTGCCTGCTCCTCCTGCCACTTCGCTGCCAGTCTGCTGACAACCCGGCCTGTAATCTGATTCCGCTTCCACTTCAGCCTCTGTTCCTGACGTGCCTGTTTATGTATGACCCGGCCTGCCAGTACCTGCCTTCTCTTTAGCCTCGATAGTGCCACAATCCCTTCTGCTGCACCTGCACTTCTGCCTGTGGGGACCGGTTGTCTACTCACACCAGCTACCTGCCTACCACTGCTCTGGGATTCCTACAGACACCTCTACAGCCCGGCCGAGTGCTCCGATCCAGCTCCAGGTTCAGCGATCCCGCCAGGCACTCGTGCGACTCTGCATCTCGGTGCTTCCTGTCAGCTCTATCAGGGGCTCCAAGTCAGAGTTGTAAGAGAGGTCGTAATCTGCATATCAGGCTCCATCACCAGGTACGTGACAGCAGCTATAGACTACGAAACGCGTAGAGTCCACAACCAAGGGTGCCAAGACCAGTTTGTCTTAATCATGGATTTTTATATTTTAATATTTTATTCCCTGAACATCATGCATTGAGATGTATTTTGGATGTATGATGCGATCTTGAATCTATTCTGTTGATTATGTTCATATGACTATTTATATAATCATTTTCTATCTTCATCTACATCAATCATGTTTACTATACATTGTATGACTGTTTTAATTATAAATGATGAATTTATCAATAAACATATTAGCACTAATGTCAAGGTTATTATTACAGTTATTAGTTTCATTATTATTATCAATATCAGTGCTATTATGATTGCTATTATGTTCAATATCATTATTATTATCAACTCCCATGAATTGATTTGATGTGTGGGACAGTCATGCAATGCATTGCATAATGGCGGCACCACATTGTATCAATAATTATCAAATTATACATCATTTAATTAAATCTAATTTTATTCTTCAATATTCACTGCATAGACATGCCTCATGTAAAGTCCCACTACCTCTCCTTTTTTCCACATATTCATGTATTAGGGATGGAGGCATGTCGATGCTAGTTGTGGCAGGTCACTTTTGTCCTTATTGTGCCATTCATCCCCCCATCAAGTATCTGTTGGTGGGGTCCGTGGGTTCACTGCAGATATCTTAGCAACTTTCATTCCATGTCTGAGTAACTAAAAGCTGATTGTTCATAATTTAAAGCATCCAGCTGTTTATCTGGCAAAACATTGCCTTGGGATTTATCTCAGGGTAAATTAAAAGGATCAATTTTTAAACTCATCACCGGAATGACTGCTCCCCTTCTTACTGACCTCATAACAACTTTGATTTGGCCAAAAGAGTTGAATCCAATTTGTTGGCAATAGTCTCATGAGACAGTACCAATGTCTAGAGAGTACAGCTCACTTTTGCAAATACTAAGGAAGAGTGTTTGGGTTTATGACAGACAGGGTAAAGGCACAATCTGCCAACCAACTCTATCATAAATACTAAGATAGAAGATTTGTGTTCAGGACATGGACAGGGAGAAGGAAGGCACATACAGACACCTCCAATGATGGCTTATTTCAAGGAAATGATGTGCCTCGGACAAAGATTTCTAAACTGTCCAATAACTTCACCCCCATCAAGTCTCGGTTGGTGGTGGCTGTGGGTTCACTGTGTCTGCGGGTTCACTGTAGGTATCTCAGCAACTTTCATCTCATGTCTTTTGGTAACTAAAAGCTGATTGTGAACTATTTAAAAGCACCCAACAATTTATCTGGCAAAAAAAAGTCTTGGACTTTAAAACTGATCCTTGGAATTTACCGTGACATAAAACCATTACCGGAATGACTGCTCCCATTCTTGCTGACCATATAACAACTTTTATTTGGTCAAAAGATTTTTTTTATCTACCCAAGAGGAAATGGGCTGGCATTCATCTCATGGGACAGTACTAATGTCTGGAGATTACAGCCAGGGCTGGTGCAAGGATTTCTGACACCCTAGGCAAAACCTAATTTTGCCGCCCCCCTTTGCCCTGCCCATGTATACAGTGGAGGTGGCGGGGTGGAGACTTTTGCGGCGCCTCTCCACCTTTTTTTTTCAGCTGTGGTCCGCAGGCCCGCACTGGGGGGGAAATGTGAACACCGATAATATATAATCATCAGTTGCAATGTGGAATCTACATATTTCAGCTCATACAGACATAAGTGCGTTTAGGTCTAGTGTGAGTTCAGACGCAGTACAGACCACTTACTGCTGACAGCGCAATCCAGTGTACATTTTATACTGCCATACATATGCCCCTTGTGTCACATATTGTCTTTTTTAATGGTATATGGCTATTTATAGCAGATTACTAATAATATAATATAGAAATAATAATAATCAACCCCTCTACAGCAAACACCTACATTTCAGCTTCCAGACACAGAGGTGCCGATTTTTTGCCGATATGACATTCAATAAACATTCTTGATAATCAGATAATTTTGTGAACGCGGACAATACAATGTATTTGGGGGGGCAGTATGCAGTGGGACAGTATGCAGTGGGGGCAGTATGCAGTGGGGGGGCAGTATGCGGTGGGACAGTATGCAGTGGGGGCAGTATGCAGTGGGGGGCAGTATGCAGTGGGGGGCAGTATGTATTTGGGGGTGGCAGTATGTAGTGGGGGGGGCAGTATGTAGTGGGGGGAGTATGTAGTGGGGGGGCAGTATGCGGTGGGACAGTATGCAATGGGGGCAGTATGCAGTGGGGGCAGTATGCAGTGGGGGGGCAGTATGTAGTGGGGGGGCAGTATGCAGTGGGGGCAGTATGTAGTGGGGGCAGTATGTAGTGGGGGCGGAGTATGTAGTGGGGGGGCAGTATGTAGTGGGGACGGAGTATGTAGTGGGGGGGCAGTATGCGGGGGGGCAGTATGCGGGGGGGCAGTATGTAGTGGGGGCGGAGTATGTAGTGGGGGGCAGTATGTAGTGGGGGCAGTATGTAGTGGGGGGCAGTATGTAGTGGGGGGGCAGTATGTAGTGGGGGTGCAGTATGCAGTGGGGGCAGTATGCAGTGGGGGCAGTATGCAGTGGGGGGGCAGTATGTAGTGGGGGCGGAGTATGTAGTGGGGGGGCAGTATGTAGTGGGGGGGCAGTATGTAGTGGGGGGGCAGTATGCGGGGGGGCAGTATGTAGTGGGGGCGGAGTATGTAGTGGGGGGCAGTATGTAGTGGGGGGGCAGTATGCAGTGGGGGCAGTATGCAGTGGGGGGCAGTATGCAGTGGGGGCAGTATGCAGTGGGGGGCAGTATGCAGTGGGGGCAGTATGCAGTGGGGGGCAGTATGTAGTGGGGGGCAGTATGTAATGGGGGCAGTATGCAGTGGGGGGGGGCAGTATGTAGTGGGGGGCAGTATGCGGTGGGACAGTATGCAGTGGGGGGCAGTATGCAGTGGGGGCAGTATGCAGTGGGGGGGCAGTATGCAGTGAGGGGGCAGTATGTAGTGAGTGGGCAGTATGCGGTGGGGGCAGTATGCGGTGGGGGGGCAGTATGCATTGGGGGCAGTATGCGGTGGGGGGCGGTATGCGGTGGGGGGGCAGTATGCAGTGGGGGGGCAGTATGCAGTGGGGGGGCAGTATGCAGTGGGGGGGCAGTATGTAGTGAGGGGGCAGTATAAGGTGGGGGGGCAGTATGAAGTTGCACCCCTGGGAGCAGTTCCCTGTTTGTGTGCAGATTAGGGAACTGAATCCTTATAGACAGAAGGAACTACTGCAGGGCAAAACTTCAGTCACTCACCTCATGGTTACAGGGGAAGATTCCCGGGGCTGCCATCTCGGCTCCTCCTCCGTCCTCCCAGTGCATTTTCAGCCAGAGAGAAAACCAATGTATGTCGTAGTCAGCCACACCCCCGCCCTGCCCACCATCTCGATCAGCCCCGAGATAATCTACAGGCTTCAGAGAGAGTCCTCACAGGCTGCCAGCCCTATGAGGCTAATCGATGTGTACTGCAGCTGAAGACAAAGTAAAAGGCTGCTCCTGCCAGATCCCTTTGCGAACCTAGCGGAGGACTAAGCACCCACCTGGCGCTGCTCTGGGGGAGGGGAGGAGGGGGGGGGGGGTCTGCCAGTGCGCCCTAGGTGGCTGCCTACTCCGCCTAGTGGTAGCACCGGCCCTGATTACAGCTCACTCTCACAAATACTAAGAAAGAACGTCTCAGGGTACTTAGTACTGGGAGCAGACATGCTGATTTGAGGTTCTGACAGTATTCCAACTATGGACTGGATTTTGTTTTGTGAACTTCATTTTCTCGGCTCGTCGTAGTGTTGTACGTCACCGCGTTCTTGACGATCGAAAGTTCAGCAAGGCAAGCTTGAGCGTAATCCCTTCGGAAAAGCCATCATATCTTTTTCCGACCAAAATCCTGATCGTGTGTACGCGGCATAATAGTCACCATTACTAAAAGGATTAATCACTGTCTCACTCACTCATTCCTTTTTATAATAAATATCTTGAAATATGAAATCTCTGGAAAATTACTTTGTTTTCAACTTTTTTTTCCCCCAGAGATGAGATTATATATGTCAACCTATTCTTTATTCGAATACATAACTTACTAAACCATAAACATCTTAAAATCCAAGCAAACTTTTCTTAATTTCCTATAAACATTTTTTGGGTATTGATATCAAACATAGCTAGTAGATATATTATCAAATACATTATTTACCAATTTGTACATCTAAGATATATAACATAATTAGAAAAGTAAATAATTATTTTGCAAAGTGAATATTCTCTACTCCAGCCCCTTCTCAACCTTTTCACCTCAAATTACCCCATTAAATAATTAAAATAATTTTTTTAACCCCTTCCCGCCGACCGTACGCACATCTGCGTACTCGGCTTTCCGGGGTTATACCGGGATGATGCCCGCAGCTGCAGGCATCATCCCGGTACCGTTGTTTAGAGCGGGCGATCGGCTATCCGAGTATAACAATCGATGCGGCTAATAGCCGCTCGGCTGTTATACCGGAGGAGCGGGAGGGGACATCCCCCCTCCCGCCGCCCCCCGCCGCTCTTACCGGGCCTCCCGTGCGTTCAGGAAGCCCGGTGTCCAATTGGTCACCTTCGGCGGCTGGGGGCGGGCTGGAACGAAGCTGTGGGCGGCTTCGTTCCAGCCTTCTCAATGTAAACACGGAAGCGACGTCATGACCCGTTTACTCAGCCGCCAATGGCACCGGTTTTAAAAAAATATACAGTGTTCAGAATCGCCGTTTTCGGCGATCTGAATACTGTGAAGTGCAAAGGAGGGATGGGGGGTCTTTTAGACCCCCCCATCCCTCCATAAAAAGAGTACCTGTCACCACCTATTACTGTAACAAGGGATGTTTACATTCCTTGTGTCACATTCCTTGTGACAGCAATAAAATTAAAAAAAAAAAAAAAAAAGATTTTTTTAAAACACAATTTACAAGTATAAAAAAAAATAAAATAAAAAAATTTTTTTTTTTAAAGTGCCCCCGTCCCCACGACCTTGTGCAGCGAAGAAAACGCATATGGAAGTCGCGCCCGCATATGTAAACTGTGTTCAAATCACACCTGTGAGGTATCGCCAAGATCGTCAGAGCGAGAGCAATAATTCTAGCCCTAGACCTCCTCTGTAACTCAAACCTAGTAACCGTAAAAAAAATTTAAAGCGTCGCCTATGGAGATTCATAGGTACCGTAGTTTGTCGCCATTCCACGAGTGCGTGCAATTATAAAGGGTGACATGTTTGGTATCTTTTTCCTTGGCGTAACATCATCTTTTACATTATACAAAAAAATTGGGGTAACTTTACGGTTTGGATTTTTTAAAATTCATGAAAGTGTCCCTTTTCCAAAAATTTGCGTTTAAAACATTGCTACACAAATACCGTGTGATATAAAATATTGCAACAATCTCCATTTTATTCTCTAGATTCTCTGCTAAAAAAATATATATAATGTTTGGGAACTCTAAGTAATTTTCTAGCAAAAAATACGGATTATAACTTGTAAACACCACATTTCAAAAATAGTCATGAAAGGGTTCAAATAATTTTCAGGCCTCAAAAAAAAAACCCCTACAAATTTTTTTATATCTACAGCACAAGGTACATTAGCATTATGAGTAAGTTATAGATACAATCATAAAAACCATGATCTATATAATCAGAACATTAAAGTTAATAATAATATTAATAATAATAATAATAATCAGAAAGGAAGACAGTGAAAAATGTCATTGTGGACAGTTAAAAGAATATTGCCCTTTACTTTAGTGATCAGTATAGAAGCCCATTACATCGAATGTCAAAAGTAAAGTCCCCCCTCCCCCATAGAGGGTCAGTTGAGAAGGATCACCCTTACATTTACTGTAAAATCATATAGGACATGGGTGAACAGTTGGAGGAAGAATGTCCATTACATTGGTCGATACTCAATGAACCTCTGAACAAAACAATGGCATTCAAAGGAACCCAGGTTGAAAGGCTGCTCCTTTAGTAAATAATACCTTTTGAAATGTATTAAGCCTATAAACAATACAGAAGGAAACAAGCCTAGCCTCGTGAAGCACACTAACAATAAAGTACAATGAACAGCTAAACAACCCTTACATATGGTGAAATGATGCCACCCAGGACCTCCATCCCTATGTTTACATTAACAGAGCATCTGAGAAGAAATTCCACAAACCCAAGAACATACAAATTCCATACAGATAATGTGGCTGATTTACTAAAGAAGTTGAGAAACACAATAGATTGTGTGCATATTCACATCAATTATCCAATCATGCGCATATGAAATTAGTAAACATAAATTGACATTTAATACAAAATTAATACTGCGCATGTAAAAAAGGTAACTTAGTGTGGGGGAAAAAAAAAAAAAAAAAAAAGCAGCACCACAAATGATATTACCACAAAAAAGAGAAACAAAATAAAAAAAAGGGGTGTTGCACTACAGTCATTGATATTAAAATAAGTTGAAAAAAATAAGTACAAATAAAGATTCCAGAAAAGTATCAGTCTCTCAGATGGACCATAATGGTCAAATGGCAAGCTCCGTGATTCAACTGTGAATAAGATGCACAAGAGATAAATAGATTGGATGCTTGGTCCCCAACCAAGCCTCCCAAAGGAACAGGGGCAATTGGACTGTAAATAAGATGCATCCAATCCCAACAACCACCACCACCACAATCAGTTGAACTCTCACCAGAGAGCCTGGACCCTTTATTACGAAGGGTAAAACAGGCTTGATGTATTTATACTGGTAGAGGTCATCAGTAGGGGATGTATAAAAGGAACCACTTCAGGATCAGTTTCAGAGTATTCAGAGGACTCCACCCAAGCAACGATCGTGCAACCAGATCCAAATAAAACATAGAACGCTAGATAGTGTAAAACCTCTTAAGGGTTGCATTTAAAATAAAGTATTGTACTTTTACACGTATCCATAGTAAAAACAGCATTGCATGGTAAAAAAAACAAACAAACAAAAAAAAAAAACAAACAAAAAAAAAAAAAAACAGGCTGCCACAGAGCATCCAAAACATGTAAAAATGCGTGGTAGCAGGAACATACAGCGTAGCCTGACCGGTTTGGTCAACAAAAGGACTTCTTCCGGGGGTTCCAGAAGTCCTTTTTGTTGACGAAACGGGTCTGTTGATGAAAATGATCTGATGCTGATCAGCAGACCGATATGTTCTGGGGGGCATCCCCCTGACAGAACACAATAGCTCAGCGGGGGGGATTTCTGTACTAACATTGCATAAATAGTACAGTGGCTCCTCCCGAGCTCTTCAGTTTTTTTTTTGTTCCGCCTACTGGGTTAAACGAAAAAAAAAAAAAAAAAAAAAAAAAAAAAAAAGAAGGAGGAGGAAGAAGAAAGAAGAAGAAGAAAGAAGAAATAAGAGTGTGTACCAGGCTTTAAAGACCACAAAAAAACATTCCTTTAACCACTTCCTGCCCGACGTACGTCATACGACGTCCTTGATTTTGAGCCGTGATATCTGAATGATGGGTGCTGTTACAGGCATCATTCAGATATCAGCTTTCTCAGCCGGCGATTCCCTACACCATAAGAATGATCATAGCGGCTGTTCCACTGCTTGATCGTTCTTACAGGCGACGAGTGGACATCCCCCCCTCCCGCCGGTGCTTCTACCGACTCATCGCTTCCATCGGTGAGTCGGAGACAGGATCCGCCGGCCCCGGATGTTTACCATAGAGATTTTTGGCAGACCAGATGGTTGCCGGAGTCTCTATGATCGTTTGGAGGCTCGGCGCGATGTTATGACGTCATGCCCAGCCTCTGCATTCAAACAAACGGTGCTGCTCGGCTGGGAAGCTGAGATAGTTTTTCTTTTTTTTTTTTTTCTTTTTTTATTTCAGGCTTCCCAGTCTAGGAGGTGAGATGTGCGGTCTTATTAACCCCATATCTCACTGTAAAGAGGACCGATCATGCCATATTCCTATTACAAGGGATATTTACATTCCTTGTAATAGGAATAAAAGTGATTAAAAATATTTATTTTTTTAAATGTCAAACTAAACAAATGGAGTATGGTTATGAAGAGGAATCTGTCACCTATCATCATTTGCACTTGCACTTTTTTCATCTATTTTCTGCACAAACTGTTTTATGAAGACTCACTTTGTTCACGCTGGAACTGTATTACATTAATTGGATTGACTTGTGGCTATTTTATAGCGTTTCTGCACTTTATGCGATTTTTGTTATTGCATGCAACTTTTTTTTATCTCATGCGTTTTTTTAATTTTTTCCAGATTTGTGATTTTTTTTTTCATCTTGATGCACTTTTAGACTATTTTTGGATTTATTCACCTTCATTTGGATTTGTTTATTTTTTTAATTGATGTCATTTTTCATGAATTTTTACTGTTATTTATCCAATGTCACTTCCTATGAATTTAATGGATGTTTAGTCATTTTATTTATGTGATTTTGCACTTTACGCATTTGCACTTTACTTGAAGAATTGGATTCTATATTTATTTCATCACATTTATGCACTTTGAGTTAGCGTCACATATCTTTACCTTATATATTTCAAAGCGCCCCTGTCCCCGTGTGCTCGCACGCAGAAGCGAACGCATACGCAAGTCCCGCCCACATATGAAAACAGTGTTCAAAATACACATGTGAGGTATCAATACAAACGTTAGAGTGAGAGCAATAATTCTAGCCCTAGACCTCATCTGTAACTCAAAACATGTAACCGGTAAAAAAATTTAAAGCGTTGCCTATGGGGATTTTTTTTTTTTATATAATTTATTTATTTTTCTTTTATATAACAGGAGAAAAATGAACAATCCTTCTGTATATTACATTCCATTTCTGCACATACAGCCAGACAAGAAATAAAAAAAATAAATAAATAAAAATACATGATAATAACTCGTTACATTCCATTTTCTCCTGTCTATTTCTAATATATTATCCAATAAAGATGGATAAAAGAATGAACCCAAATAAACAAAGAAATCACAAAAGAGGCAAAGAAGACAAAGAAATAAGAAGAGTAATCTTCCTCCCTCATTTCCGCCCTCCATGTTGTTACTCCTTGCCGCGTTAGGAGGGGGGCGCTTCCCCCAGACCCGGCCATAATGCTCCAACTACCTCTCAGTATTCCGACTGCAGTTCCTATTTATAGTCCATTTTCCCCTCCTTTCCTTACCCCCTCCCAAAAACAAAAAAACAAAAAAACAAAAAAAAAAAAACAAAAACAAAAACCAAACATGGAACTTTCCTCCCTCCCCCCTGCCCCCCCCCCCCCCTTAATTTGTATCAATTTGTTTTTTCCCTTCCTCTGAAGAAATAAAACAGTTCCATGGCGACCACGTTTTTAAATAAATTTCCCTTTTTTTCCCCTAGTTGTCCAGGTCTTCCATCCTGTTTACTTCCTCTACTTTCCTAAGCCACATACTCACTGTAGGGGGTTGTGCCTGTTTCCACTTAAGCGAGATGCATGCTTTAGCTGCATTCACCAAATGACACAAAATAGAGTTCCTATATATTTTCCCTGGAATCTCTGACAGATGCAAAAGGAAAAAGGTCTGGGTCTTCCTGTATTTCCACATCGCTAAATTTTTGAATTGTCTCCCGGACCTCCCTCCAAAATGTCCTCACTCTGGGACAAGACCAAAATACATGTAGCAAAGTCCCCTGTTCTATCTGGCATCGCCAGCATCTGATGCATTCGGGAAACATTTTTGAAGTTTATCTGGGGTTCTGTACCATTGTGAAAATGATTTTATAATTAGTTTCCTGTATTTTGGTACATATTGCTGTCTTAAATATTGAATGTATCATATTAGTTTTTTGTTTCTCCGAAAAGGTCCTCCCTAAATCTGTTTCCCATTTCCGGAGGAAAGGTAACTGATAGTTCTCCGATGGTTTAATCAACAACGCATACATTCTGGAGACAGTATGCTTTATTGGTTCAGTCTCCATACAATATTTCTAGAGTGGTAACAGATTCCGATCCAGAGGACTTGGCAGTACCCTAGTACATAGATAATGTCGTAGTTGTACCGCCGACCAAAAATCTAATAGGAAGGGGCCATTTCTGTCTACCAATTCCTGCACCGTTGGCCACCTACCAGATCTCAAAAAATGCAATGCCTGATACAGTCCCCGTTTGATCAGGACGTCAAAAGGTCCTTTTTGTGTTCCGAATATGAATTGCGGGTTCCCCAATATAGGTACTAAAGGTGATTTCGGTGTTGATAGCCTACCCTTAAAAAAGAGGTTATAACAAACACGGAGGGTAGGTCCTATTGTTGGGTGTGTCTTAGTTTTAGATGCCAAGTCTTTGAAACACCAAGGGGCCCTATGCAGTAACTCCCCACTCTGCGCTTGCTCCAATCTTGGCCAAATTTTAAGTTCTCCATGTCGGCACCAATCCAACAGGCGGCCCAGATGTACTGCCTGGTAATATTTATATATATCTGGGATGGCCAGCCCCCCGTTTTGTTTTGGTAGGGACAACAGTGTCCTCCTGATCCTAGGATGTTTGTATGCCCAGATGAATTTTGTAAATAATATTTGTATGTTTCTAAAGAACTTCCTAGGGATTGCAATTGGGACTGCCTGAAGGAGGTACAGAATCTTTGGTAGGATATTCATCTTAATTATATTGCTTCTTCCAAACCAGGAATGTAATCCCTTATGCACTTTTTTTAACGCTGGCGGGAAATTAAGCTCATATGTTTTAGAAGGGTCCACTGCTATACAAGTCCCTAGATACTTCAGGAATTGATCTGCCCATTTAAATTTATAATTTGCTTTTAATGACATCATCATTTCTTTCGGGACAGCTACTGCCAATGCCTCTGATTTAGAGAAATTTATCTTGAAAAAGGAAAGTGTACTGTATGTCTCAATTTCTCTAAATAAGTTTGGGAGTGAGATTATGAGATTGGTCATTGGGAAGAGCATATCATCTGCATATGCTGCAACTTTATGTTGAGTTCCTGCTACCGTTATTCCCCAAATATCCTTATTAAGCCGAATTCTACATAACAGAGGTTCCAGTATCAGTGCAAACAATAAAAGGGGACAATGGGCATCCCTGCCTTGTCCTGTTCCTTATCGCAAATGGGGGGGGGGGGGGGGGGAGACTACTCCGTTTACCTTCACTTGAGATTTAGGTTCTTTATACATACCTGCAATCCATCTAATCATTTTCCCTCCCAGTTTTATGTGACGAAGGACTGCAAACATGAACCCGCATCCCACCCTATCAAATGCCTTCTCCGCGTCTGTTCCTAGAAACACACACGGAGTCTTAGTTGAGTTTGCATGCATCAAATTCAGGGTTTTGATGGCATTATCCCTTGCTTCTCTTGTTGGAACAAATCCTACCTGATCCTGATGGATAGGAAGGGTAATTGCTGTTGTAGTCTTAGGGCTATAATCTTACAGAATATTTTTAGATCCGCATTCAATAAGGATATCGGCCTATAACTTCCACATTGCTTTGGATCCTTTCCTTCTTTTGGAATCACTGCTATCATAGCTCTTAAAGTCTCTAGGTGGGAAAGAGGCTCCATCCCCCAGCTCATTAAGCTTTTTACCCAGATAGGGTCCCAATATTGATGAGAATAATTTATAGTACTGGGCTGAGTGCCCATCTGGTCCTGGTGCCTTCCCCATTTTTGCTAATCTTATTCCTCTCTGTACCTCTTCTAAAGTAATTGACGAGTCCAACTCCTCCTGCACACTAGTAGTAAGGCACGGCATTCCACTTGCTTTTAGATACTCCTCCATCACTGTTCGATCTGGTGCGTCAGTATTCAAATTGTAAAGTGAATAGTAGAACTCGCCAAACACCTCGGCTATCTGTCCAGGCATCCCAACCTCCTCCCCATCTCTTTTCCTCACTGAGGGAATAAACGTTCTTGTATGCATTTCACGGAATGCGCCTGCAAGTTGCTTGCCACATTTATTGCCCGACTTGTAGCTACATTTAAGTCCTATTTGTAATGCCATTTTGGCTCTATATTGTAATAGGTCAGTTACTTGTCTACGGGCATTTAATAATTCTCGTTCCACTTCTGCAGTCTGAGCATGTTTATGTTGTGCCTCTAAGCCTTGGATTTTGGACAGTAGCATTTGGCTTCCCTCTCCTTTATTCTTGCTCCGTGTTTTATCATTACTCTCCATATTACTGCTTTATGTGTTTCCCAGATTACTCCCGGGGGGGCTATCTGAGTTATCGTTCATCTGGAAAAACCATTCTTTTTCCCTCTGGACGTCCTCCCTTACTATGGGATCCTGAAGAGGGCTTTCATTAAGTTTCCATAGCCTTGTTGATGTATGGTGTCTGTCTGTCAAGTTATATTTTAAAAATATTGGTGCATGGTCTGACCATGTGATTAAACCAATAGAGGCCTCACTTACTGAGTAATTGTTTGTGTGGTAAAAAAAAAAAAAAATCAATACGTGAATATACTCTATGTGGGTTGGAAAAGTATAATCTTTTTCCCTTGGATGGAATAATTGCCACACATCTACCATTTTTGCCTCTGCCATTGCTTGGGAAATCCCCTTCCTTACTTTAGGTGTCACTGAAGATATTCCTGATGAAGTATCTTCTTTGGGTATCAGGGGTACATTTAGATCTCCTCCCATGATCAACTGTCCTTCTTTGAACCCCATGAGTTTTTCTAATATATTTTTAACAAAAATATCTTGCTGGGAGTTTGGGGCATAGTATGAAGCCAGCGTCACTGCCTCCCTACCAATGGTTCCCTTTATGAACAAATATCTTCCTTTTCCATCTATCATGGAATCTTTATAATTCCATGCCACTGTATTCAATATCATAATAGATACTCCCTTGGTTTTGGATTCAGCGTTTCAAGCGTGGTACAATATAGAATAATCTCTACTTCTTAACAGAGGAAGGTTATTTTCTCTAAAGTGTGTTTCTTGTATTAATGCAATATCTATATGCAGTCTCCTTAAGTCCTGAAGTAATGTACGTCTTTTTTCCAGGATATTTAGTCCCTTAACGTTAAAGGACATTACAGAAAGGTTTTCCATTTTCTCCTACTTCACCACCAACTCCACAATACTTGTACCCAAGAAGTAGGTTCTTTCCTCACCAATCCCTTATGAGGGTCTGCGTTCCAAAGATGCAGACGATAGTAAGGGAGATGGAGGCAGGAGGGGAGAGGAAGGGGGGTGGGGGCGGGAGGAGGGGGAAGAAAAAAAAAAAAAAAAAAAAAAAAACCAAACAAAAAATAAAAAAACCCAATTTACAAAAAGTTTAAAATAGTTCCCTTCCCACTAAAGGGCCTCGAGACGGTCGTCTACCTTCGACCACCCCGAAGATCCCTAAAGCACTACTGCTTTTAGCACTCAGTTTCCAGATCTATGGCAATTTGAATGCTGGCCTATTAGGGGATTATGGTTGAGCACAGCTGCTCCAGTCCGAGCCTTCCGAGCCTACTCCACCAATATAAAAATAGCGCACTTTGCTTATTCTCTGTACCATTCCCACTATAACTTCCTAGTGAGTCAAAAAAAAAAAAAAAAAAAAAAAAAAAAAAGGGGGGCGGCGGTGAGGCCGGAGCGGAGGAAAAGTAACAATTCACCAATTCAATAATTCCTTACATCTTCTGTATTCCTCCATCCCTCTCTCTTGTACATCAGCCCACGTCTTATTTTACCCCCTTTTCTTATATCTCCATTATACAATATGGGCACATGGACTCTATTATCTGTTCATTCCTTCCCTTATATTCAACATTCACCCAATTACATTACAGTGGGGTGCTCAATAAAAAGAAAAATGGGAGGACCATTTAACAATAGTCCCACCACTCTCTTAAATAAGTAGGGGTGGTGGGAGTAGGGCACAGGCACTCCCCCCCCCCCCCCCCTCTACATTTGCGTCTTATTATATATTCTATTCATTGTGTACCACTAACAAAAAAAAAAAAAAAAAAACACAACACCAGTTACCCAAATAAAATATTAAATTAATTCCTTGTGACCCCCCTCTTACCCTACCCCCCCAATACTCCCAGTCTCTACTTCCATGCCCTACCCTCCCTTCCCTTCATATTAGTGTCTACCCCTGTGTTTCATTCCTCTCGTGCATTGATCCCATCTCCTCCGCTTCCTGTTATACCTACCTGCTATCCTTCCTATTGTTCTGATTCCC
The DNA here is from genome assembly GCF_042186555.1 of Aquarana catesbeiana. Classification (NCBI taxonomy): domain Eukaryota; kingdom Metazoa; phylum Chordata; class Amphibia; order Anura; family Ranidae; genus Aquarana; species Aquarana catesbeiana. The sequence goes on from NC_133326.1 coordinate 658,047,772, forward strand.
CTAAGTACGATCACTGTACATACAGAGAATATAGTGAAAAAAAAAAATGACATAACAGTGATATAACAGTGATAAATCAGTGATATAAAACATTCCAAACCAGCTTAATCAAATCACACCTTGCTAATTATCCCTTACCCCTTATGTGTTAGGAGAAAAAAAAAAGAAAAAAAAAAAGGGGTATGTTCCCTAAATCCCCCACCCTCGCCACTCCACCAATTCCCCCCCATTAACTACTTCCATACAGGGCATTTTCACCCCCTTCCTGCCCGAGCCAATTTTCAGCTTTCAGCGCTGTCGCACTTTGAATAACAATTGCGCGGTCATACAACACTGTACCCAAATGAAATTTTTTCCCCACTAATAGAGCTTTCTTTTGGTGGTATTTGATCACCCCTGCGGTTTTTATTTCTTGTGCTATAAACAAAACAAGAGTGACAAGTTTGAAAAAACACAATATTTTTTACTTTTTGCTATAATAAGTATCCAAATTTTTTTTTTTTTAAACTAATTTTTTCCTCATTTTAGGCCGATACGTATTCTTCTACATATTTTTGGTAAAAAAATATCGCAATAGGCGTATATTTATTGGTTTGCGCAAAAGTTATAGTGTCTACAAAATAAGGGGATAGATTTATAGCATTTTTATTATTATTTTTTTTTTACTAGTAATGGTGGCGATCTGCGATTTTTATTGTGACTGCAATATTGCGGCGGACACATCGGACAATTTTGACACATTTTTGGGACCATTCACATTTATACAGCGATCCGTGCTATAAAAATTGCATTGATTACTGTATAAATGTGACTGGCAATGAAGGGGTTATACAGGAGGGGGCGCTGTAGGGGTTAATGTGTTGCTAGGGAGTGATTTTAACTGTGTGGGGAGGGGATTCACAAGGGGAGGAGACCGATCGATGTTCCTCTGTACAAGGAACACACCATCGGTCTCCTCTCATCTGACAGGATGTAGATCTGTGTGTTTACACACACAGATCCACGGTCCTGCTCGGTTACCGGGCAATCGCGGGTGCCCGGCGGACATCGCGGCCGTCGGGCACACGCACCGTGACCCGAGCGATGCGGCGCGCGAGCCCCCTGGGCTGCCTGGAAGGCTGCGCCATCATATGACGGCGGCCCAGGATAACAGCTGCACCGTCCCGCCGTCATATGACGGCGGACGGGCAGCAAGTAGTTAATTGTTCTATCTCTTCACCAATTCATTCTTTACCCTCTCTCTCTTCCATTCTTCAATATCTCCTTCCTTATTCCCTCCCTCTCCCATCCACCTATTTTATCTACCCCCCTTTTATTTAATCGACTCCCTCCTACCCCATCTCCCTTCCCCAAACCAACCTCCATTCACTTACATCCATTTATCTACTTCCTTCCTTTAGTTATTCCCAATGATTCTACCCATTTCTTCCATTCCTCGCTCAATCTTCCACTCACCTTCTTTCACCTTTCATACTACTTATATTCCCTGTATTATTAATTATTTTTATATTATTTTCATGTCCATATATCTTCCCCATTCTCTTCATGGGTAGCCTTGGCGTAGTCTCTAATTGATACTAACCCAAATATATGGAATAAAAAAAAAAAAAAAAAAAAAAAAAAAAGTGTATACATGTCCAGGGATAAAAGGAAGAAAACAAAAGACATGGGTGGTTCCTGCAGTTTCTTCTGGAGTTCCTGGAATACCTAAAGCCGCTGCTCATACTAATGCCAGAAAAAAAACAAACATATTATTGTCTCTCCCCACCGGTCTTCCTGTATGGCATCAGTATGGCATTAGTTTTATGTCTACGGCAATGGTAATCGCCAATTCAGGACCTCGAACGGTTCCACATTTAAGAAGGCAAACAATTTTGGGAGGTCACTATGTACTCGTAAGGTAAATGTTAGCAGGCCCTTCCTTATTGCTACTGCCAAAGGATACTTCCATCTATACGTGCCCCCCTCTTTCCGTACACTGTCCAACACAGGACGGAGCAGGGCTCTGCATCGCAGTGTCGCTCGAGATAGATCAGGTAATATCTTCACCACAGTCCCTTTTATTTCAATAGTACCTGCCTCTCATGCCCTCCGGAGCAGGGTCTCCCTATGTGTATATCGGTGGAGGCGGCAAATAATATCTCGGGGTCTCTGAGGGTCTGATGATCTTGGGCCCATCGCCCTATGCACCCTATCCAAGTCCATGTTGGCAGGGGTTTTACCCTCTAATATTTTATGGAAAATACCCATTACCTTCTCCTGGAGGTTCTCCTGTTCTATGGCTTCTGGAACCCCTCTGAGCCGCAAATTGCATCGGCGGCTTCGGTCCTCAAGATCGTCGATCTGCAACTGCATATCTGCCACCGTCTCCTCATGTGCCTCTCTCTCCAATGCCTCCACTCTTTCCTCTAAAGAGGACACTGTTTCCTCACCCATTGTAAGGCGGTCTGTTATATCTCGGTATGTACCTGTTGCATCTCAATGCGGTGTGCTTCTTCCACTTTGTGGATGAGGACCTCTGTCTATTTTTGTAGGAAGGGCCTGTATTAGGGACCTTAAATCCTCCTTCATAAACATACTGCTGCTGCCGGGGAAGTACCGTTTCAGGGGCTCCTCCGACCCTCCATACTTGTGGTGTACTCGCCATTTCCCTGCCTCCTTCTCCCGGGACGGCTTTGTCCGCTGTTACTTGCTCTGCTCTTACTAGCCCCACTCCCTTCAGGCTTGCTAATCTGGTATCTGGTTTCTGTTCCTGTAAGGCTGAGAAATGTTGTTTGATTCCCAGCTGTATATCTCTATTCCTCGCTGTCTTGTGGGAGGTCTTGGTGTCCCGCTGTTTAGCCAAGCTCATGCCGGAGAGTCCGGCCTCAGTGACTATCTCAGCTCACTATCTCACTCTGCCTTGCTGTGTCTGGTGGGGTGATGTGCGTCCTCACTCAGCCATAATCAGGCCACCCCTCAAAGGTTGACTCTTAAACGGTAAGTTAAGTTCTTAGTGAGTTTTCCTGGACCCTATAATCTGCATCCACTCAGACTGTTTTTGAACAAATTTGGACAAGCATCTGCCAGCAGCCTGTTGACGTACTATTCTTAAGACAACTGACAAGTCAGACAAGTAAGACAAGTCAGCCACACAGTCCAGCAAACCGACAAGCGGTTATAATGGTTATTATAACAAATGTCCGGAAGCAAGTTTCATATACTTAGCATAACTCCTTATTTTGCTGATAGTATAGTTGTATAAGATAGTACCACAAAGCTGTGCTTTTGAGATTGTGCATATAACTGGATTCTTGTATGGTCAAGTTGTTGCTAGAGCAATATAACATACAAAACACCATATAGTGCTTTATAATACTGTTGAAATAAATTTCAGAGTTTTCAGAGTGATCTCCAGGGTAACACTAGATGGCGCTAGATAGCACTGAATAACGAATCCAATATGTTCGGAGTTCACTGACAAAGCTTATATGACAGCGTGTATGATAACATTGCCAGTCTATAGAGTATTATGTACATTAAAGTTATGCAAATTTTATATGAGTCACTAACTTTTCACAGCCTGAAACCAGTCCTCCTAGCACTGCTTTGTTTAGCATAGGCAATCACACATGCTGTAACCTTGTCCTCAGATCCAGCTAATCAAGCAGGCAGACAGGCGGCTTCTCTCTTCACTTCCCCCCTCCTTCTGATCTCAGAGACCGGTGTCTTGCCGAGAAAGTTCCCCCGGCGGATAAGGACCCCCCTGTACTGCACAGGCGCAGCGCTTGCGCAGTACGAACGACTAGGAGCCGCTGAAAATGGCCGAAGCTGAAAAACTTCAATCAGCTGTACACGGCGCCTGCGCCCTGGGTCCAGGTTCAAGCCCCACCATCCAAGTGGACCTAGAGGGAGAATAAAAAAGTGCCAAGCGAAGCGAGGCCGTGCCCGAAGCGCGGCGAGCGAAGCGAGCCCACGAGGGGCCCACTTACAGGCGCCGTGTACAGCGGATTTCTATTCTATTTGGCTTCGGCTATTTCCGCCGGCTCCTACTGCACAAGCGCTGCGCCTGCGCAGTAGAGGGGGGTCCTTATCCGCCGAGGGGAACTTTCTCGGCAGAACACCGGCTTCAGATTCCAAGGAACAGCATATAATTAAAGCAAAGCCCGATGTTGTAGAGATAAGGAGGGTGCAGGGAGACAGATAGAGAGGCACCGCACAAAACACAGAGTTCAAAGCTCACAGTCAGTGTTAGTATCCCCTCCGCTCTGCTAGGAATGCTAAGAATGCAATCCACTCCACTGCACTTCTTCTCTGTTCTCTGGACTTATTCCGGACGTAATCTGAATATTTTACCAGTCCGCTGTGTTGCCGTTCCTCTCTAACCCCTAGATAGCTCCAAGCTGATCCACAGGCAGAGTTCCAGGTGAGATCCACAAACGATCCCCCATATGGTCCCCTCAGCGTCTGCTCAGGCTGTGCAGCCAGCTGATCAGTCAGGAGGATTTTTAGATAGGCTGCATTGAGTTAAGAGTCAGTAGTCAGGCTGGAGTAATACTCTGATGTTTAGCTGTACTCATGCCAGAATCTCCGACCATACTAGTTCTGATGGAGTGCTCGGAGCTCGTGTGCTGTGCGTCCTCACTCAGTCATGCTCAGACCACACCCCCCGCCTATGGGGATTTTTAAGTACCGAAGTTTGGCGTCATTCCACAAGCATGTGCAATTTTGAAGCATGACATGTTAGGTACCTATTTACTCGGCGTAAATTCATCTTTCACATTATGCAAAAAATAATCATATTTAGGCCAACTTTACTGATTTGTTTTTTTTTTAAAGCACAAAACAGTTTTTTTTCCCAATAAAACCTGTTTGAAAAATTGCTGCGCAAATACCGTTCAAGATAAAAAGTTGCAATGACCGCCATTGCATTCTCTAGGATCTTTAAAAAAAAAAAAAAAAAAAAAAAATTATATATATATATATGTCTGGGGGTTCTATGCAAATTTCTAGCAAAAAAAAAAAAAAAAAAAAAAAAAACACAACATGATTTTTACATGTAGGAGAGAAATGTCAGAATTGGCCTGGGTGGCAAATGGTTAAAATAGAACTATAGGCAAAACTTTTTTTCTCATTTTGGATAGAGCAAGATAGGATAACTACCCATTTCTTTTTGCCATCTGTGTCCCATTGAGGAGATTTCCCTTCACTTCCTGTCCCTTAGCCAAAAAGGAAGCGTCTGGAAATCTCTGCAAATTAAAGTAATTCCTTGGGGACCAGCAGCTCATCAGAACTAGTGTCCCCATTGGAAAATTTCTAATTTTACTTTTCTGGGGACAACCCAAAATTTGGGATTTTCTTTTACTTTCAATAATAATGGTAAACATGACAAATAAATAGAGAGGATGAAACTCCTTAATGGCGGCACAGACAGCAATAAAAACTGACAAGTGTTCCAATTTCTCTCCACTCTCTCTCTAAAAATAAAAATGTTTGCCTTTAGTTATACTTTAAGCCTAGTTACACGATTAGCTTATCGGACGAATGATCGTCCGCTTTTTTTTTTTTTTTTTGCATGCTAGTAACCATATCGAAAACAAATAGATTAATAAAGTATGAAAATTCTCATACGACAGAATAAAAATTCGTAAGCGATGTAATGCATTTGTATTGTATTCTCAATCTAAAACTGTACTGATTAAAATAAAAAGATTTTGCATTTGTCCCTTTGGAAATTTTCATACGAAAGCTGTGAATTAACGATCAGATTATTATACGATCGTGTCAAAAGCTGTATTTTTTTGTACAATATTCTGATGTGTGTACGGGACTTTACCAACTCCAGTAGCTTTTGTCTTTTGAATACAATTATAGTATCAGCTGGGTAATGTTAATGATGGAATTTTTTCAATGAAGGTTCCCTCCTATTGTCTTCCCTTCACATCTTAGAATATCAATGAACCTGTCCTGACTGTGTATTTGACGGGGAGCTGAGACAAAGAGTAGCTGAATCCTTCTAAAGAATACATTAAATTGCCTAATTTGTTAAGCAGAGCTTATCTTTTCAGCCAATCAGAGGCTCAGGCTACCAAATTGTATTCAATGGTGATGAAATAAAAGGAGGCGAGGGAGAATTCAGTGCATTACAAGAACTGCCAGGCAAGAGGACAAGAAGCTTTTACAGGATCCCGATACTACATTATACCAGGTAGGTTGACTTTTTTTTTTATAATTGCATATGCACAATTAAGATGTGTTTCTTCTTTTATACACTGAGAAGGGAAAATTTGAAGGTGGACAGTATCAGTGGTATTTTTTCTGGTGGGTTTAAAATGTTAAAGTCAACTTTAAAGAAAACAAAAAAAAATACAATTAGTTAGCTGACTGCCAACCAGGAAATTTTGCCATTTATAAAAAAAATAAAATAAAAATGTACTCAGCTTGGGTATTTTAAAAATCGAGTGCATCAACATTCAGCTTTCAATTTCGAGAAGTGATATACTGTACACACATTATAGCTTGTTAGCTTATTATAGCTTGTTACAGGATACTGAGAAATACAGTGAGTGATATTTACAGCTGTTTTACATTCTGCTACTCTGCTTTGTGAATCACCAATTGGCAGCCATTTTAAACTATACCCTTGACGAGTTTGCTACAAATTTTTGATGAACTTAAGGGATTTAGCCATGTACATATTCTCTGTTACTATATTGGTTAGAAGTTTTTATTTTATACATAATTATGGTGATTTAAAAGGGAATACTGTTGCATATACTGTAATGCCCCGTACACACGATCAGATTTTTCAACGGAAAATGTGTGATAGGACCTTGTTGTTGGAAATTCCAACCGTGTGTGGGCTCCATCACACATTTTCCATCGGAATTTCCGACACACAAAGTTTGAGAGCTTGCTATAAAATTTTCCGACAACAAAATCCGTTGTCGGAAATTCCGATCGTGTGTACACAAATCTGACGCACAAAGTGCCACGCATGCTCAGAATAAATTAAGAGACAAAAACTATTGGCTAATTGGCTACTGTCCCGTTTATAGTCCCGACGTACGTGTTTTACGTCACCGCGTTCAGAACGATCGGATTTTCCGACAACTTTGTATGACCGTGTGTATGCAAGACAAGTTTGAGCCAACATCCGTCAGAAAAAAATCCACGGATTTTGTTGTCGGAATGTCCGATCAATGTCCGACCGTGTGTACAGGGCATAAGTCTTATGCCGCGTACACACGACTGGACTTTACGGCATACTTGGTCCGGCGAACCGGAGTCCATCGGAAAATTTGATCGTGTGTGGGCTCCAGCGGACTTTGTTTTCTCAAAAGTTTGACAGACCTAGAAATGAAACATGTTGTTTCAAATCTGTCCGATGGACTCGAGTCCGGTCGAAAAGTCCGCTCGTCTGTATGCTAGTCCAACGGACAAAAACCAACGCTAGGGCAGTTATTGGCTACGAACTTTCTTGTTTTATTCCAGTCGTAGGTCATCACGTATGAATCTGTCGGACTTTGGTTGATTGTGTGTAGGCAAGTCCGTTCAGTCGTAAAGTCCGTCGAAAAGTACACCGGACAAAGTCTGCCGTAAAGTCCGCTCGTGTGTACGCGGCATTACTCCTATACCTTTGAGAAGTCTGTTATACATCATTGATTGTAACAAGCCCTGGCCTGCTACACATATGCCCATCTTTCTATCTCCCTACTAAACGTTCAACAAGTTCTATCTGCATGCTATATGGATTTTAGATACACCATCAGGGTTGTTTGCTGGACATACAAATAAATTAGTACTTATTCAAGATTTACAGTTAATACCATGTTAAGAGTTAAGATTAGGGTTATTAAACGGGAAAGTTAAGGGTTAATTTGAAATCGAGGTTAAATTTTAGGTTTGGTTGGGGTATCAAGCAATAGGAGAAGCCTAAAATTTATGTAAAAGTTAGAAATAAGGGAATGTGGAAGAATGCTTCTGTCTAGCCACTAAGGACAGAGCCTCGTTTTGAGATTTTGGTGTTTAAAACAGGTTTCTTTGCTAGAAAATTACTTAAAACCCCAAAACATTATATATTGTTTTTTTTCTAACACCCTAGAGAATAAAATGGTGCTCATTGCAATACTTTTTTTCACACCGTATCTGCACAGCGGTCTTACAAGCGCACTTTTTTTTGGAAAAGACTCTTTTTTGAATAAAAAAAATAAGACAACAGTAAAGTTAGCGCATTTTTTTTAATATTGTGAAAGATAATGTTATGCCGAGTAAATTGATACCCAACATGTCACGCTTCAAAATTGCCCCCGCTTGCGGAATGGTGTCAAACTTTTACCCTCAAAAATCTCCATAGGCGACGTTTAAAAAATTCTACAGGTTGCATGTTTTGTGTTACAGAGGAGGTCTAGGGCTAGAATTATTGCTCTCGCTCTAATGATTGCGGCGATACCTCACATGTGTGGTTTGACCACAGTTTTCATATGCGGACGCTACTCACGTATGCATTCACTTCTGCGCGCGAGCTCATTGGCACGGGGCGCTTTAAAAAAAAAAAAAAAAATTCTTCTTATTTTACTTGATTTTATTTATTTTTTCACTGTTAAAAAAAATAAATAAATAAAAAAAAGGGTCACTTTTATTCCTATTACAAGGGATGTAAACATCCCTTGTAATAGAAAAAAAGCAGGACAGGTCCTCTTAAATATGAGATCTGGGGTCAAAGAGTCCTCAGATCTCATATGTGCAAAAAAAAAAAAAAAAAAAAAAAAAAATTTGTCATTTATAAAAAAATAAGAACAGAAAAATGTGCCTTTAAGACGTATGGGCAGAAGTGACGTTCTGACGTCGCTTCCGCCCTGCTATAGTATGGAGACGGGTGGGGGCCATCTTTCCCTCACTCGTCTCCATACTCAGCCACAAACAGGTCCCGATCGCCTCCGCTGCTGCCGACGGCTCCGGGGTAGGCACCTCTCCCACCGCCGATAATGGTGATCTCGCAGCAAATCTGCCGCAGAGACCACCATTATCGTAAACAGAACCGTTGGCTCTAAAGATGGATACCTCGGTTGTGACAGCAGCTGCTGCTGTTACCGAGATATCCATCTTCAAACTGCCAACATATATGTACAGGAGCCGGTTGGTAAATGGCTAGGAAAGGCCTGCACCAAGAACCACCCTTCCTGAGTCCCTGGTCCAAAAAAAAAAAAAAAAAAAAGAAAAAAAAGGGGAGGGGAAGAAGTATAATTTATCGCCCTCTCTAAAGCAGTTTTAAACCCATCAGCAAACATTTATTATATTGCAGCTTACCAAATCTTAGTTGTGATTGCTGCATTAATTTTTAGGCATTCTTTCCTTAATTGTCAAGTAAGTCTGCCGTTTTTCAACAGCACAAGGTCTCCTGCAAATGTAGCAGTTAGAGTAGCAAGACAAACCATTTACCACTGACAGGGGTGCTTATAATGATCAGATTTTATTCCCCCCCCCCCCATGTAAAACCTTTATACAAAAAAAATAAAAAAGTTGCTGTAACTGCAGTGTGAACTGAGGTTTGGCTTGAATTTGTTAATGTATCTAAAACGGTTCCTCCTACACTGACAATGCTGCTGTCCAAAAGGTGCCCCCTGTGCCCATTCTTTCAGAGTGGGGGGCACTCTAATACAGGAGGTGTGTTACCAGCCAGATCACTGGGTGAAAAAGGCTTAAAAAAAAAAAAAGAAAAAAAACAAAAAAACGAATGCAACCACCACATCTAAGGATTGGTAAACTGCAATATATTATATTTTCGGTTTTGGGTTTAGTACAACTTTAAGAAGATACTCCACTCTTAAATACAAGCCTGTCTTCAGCCCTTTAAAGTTAAAATGTCCTGTGTGTCCGAAAACAATACTTTCACATCTAGAAATATAGTGCGTTTTTAAATCTTTGTGTTGATCTGTTGTAGAAATTATGATTTCTACTACTATTTAATTTTCATTCTTATTACAAGCATACACTTTAACCGGTTTAAATTTCTATTTTAGAAGTCTTGAAGCTGAGAAGGTCTTTATCAGCACACAATGAGTCTGGGAAAAGACAAGCCATATCCGTGCTCTCACTGCAAGAAAAGTTTTCTTTGTAAGGCACATCTTACAATTCACCTGCGGGTTCATACTGGAGAGAAACCGTTTTCATGTTCTGAATGTGAAAAATGCTTTAGTGTTGTATCACATCTCAATAATCATAAGAGGATTCACACAGGAGAGAAGCCTTTCAGATGTTCAGAATGTGACAAGTGCTTCACAGAAAAGGGTCATCTGATTAACCACCAAAGGATTCACACAGGAGTGAAGCCATTTCAATGTTCAGAATGTGATAAATGCTTCTCACAGAAGGCACATCTTACACAACACCAGATAACTCATACAGGAGAGAAACCATTTAGATGTACAGAATGTGACAAGTACTTTTCACTGAAGAAACTTCTTGCTCGACACCAGAAAAGCCACACAGGAGAGAAGCATTTTCGATGTTCAGAATGCAACAAGTGTTTCGCGCGGAAGGCACAGCTTATCCTGCACCAGATGACTCACACAGGAGAGAAACCTTTTAGATGCTCAGAATGTGATACATGCTTCACAGAAAAGAGAAGTCTTACTCAACACCAGAGGATTCACACAGGAGAGAAGCCATATGCATGCCCGGAATGTGGCAAGTGCTTCTCTTATAAAATAAGTTTTGTTCAACATCAGAAAACTCACACAGGAGAGAAGCCATATAGATGTTCAGAATGTGACAAATGCTTCTCACAAAAGACAAATCTTACCCGACACCAGAGGATTCACATTGAAGAGAAGCAGTTTATATGAAGTGGAATGTATAAGGTAGAATTTAACGTGACATAAGTTTCACCTTACTTCAACTGGCTTGTTCGGGCCTTCTCTGACTGCTTCCGACAGCGTATCCGAGTCGGAGTTCTTTTTTCCCCTTACTTTTTCTCTTTCCTTCTCTAGACTCTGACTTTCCTTTACTCCCTCTTACTTTCTTTCTGGCTCCTCTTTTTTTTTCTTGTTCTTACAGATGCCATCCTTTGGGGTTGGTCGCAGTAGTTGGGCCACCCCTAGGATGACTGCGAGTAGGCTTTGGAATATGACCTTTTTCCCCCTTTTCTTTTCATTTATTATCCTTCGATATCATCCCAATTGCATAAAAGTTGTTTAACTACGATTGTTCTGTTCAAATTCCTTTTGGATTCCTCCAATACCTAATCATTCTTTAGCTCCTGTGACCTATATTCTTGCTTCTGATTTCTTATGTTGTGTCATAAAACCAATAAATAAATTGAAACAGAATGTAGCGAGACAAGTGCTTTCTTGCTTAAAGTGACTGTAAACCCAATTCATGAAATTTGAGCTGGGCACATAGATCTGCAGCGTTTTCTAATCTCCCTTCAAAGTCCTGTGTCTAGTAGCTATCTCTTGCTGTGTTCCTCTGTTATCAGCCTGACTAGTTTCTGTTCTATTATAAGAGCAGTTTTGAGTCGAGGGAGGTTGCTATAAATAGATTAGCAGAGCTCTGGTCGATAGGTAGACTCTCTCAGGTCTGTTCTTTCTATGAGGAGATGGGTGTGTGCCCAGGCTTCTCTGCAGGAAGAGGAAAAATCCTAACATGATCTCCACTTTCTAAAGGATAAATACAGATGAAGACAGAATATATACATGTAAGACTTGTATAGGGAGGTTTGTTTCATCTCTGTGTATCATCTGAGGCTGTTCACTTCACTGAGGGTTTACATCTACTTTAAGATGAGCCGACTATTCAACTGAGTGATCAGTGCCGTTTGATCACTCAGTTCTTGGTGCAGAGCTGGCAGAGGACAGATGTATAAGGGAAGAGAAAAAAGGAGAATGCGGCTGGTACTGGAATCGAAACGCCGCGCTTCCGGGACCTCGTGTGTCAATGTCTATGGTCCTCGGGCGGACGACGAGGTCATCGCAACACATGAGGTCCTGGAAGCACGGGCGTTTCATTTCCAATACAGACTGCATCCTCCTTTTTTCTGAGTGGGACATCCATGAATACCCACAAGTGAGGACAAGAGAGAGAGCGATTGCTGGATCCTGGTGTGCTGAGTGGAACTTCAGCTTAAAAGCCCTGGCAGGGTAATCAGCCACAGGCGTTTTGACCTTTTTAGGCCTCTTTCACACTGACGATCCGTTCAGGTCCGCCTGTCAGTTTTTTAGGCGGACCTGAACGGACCTTCCATAGATCTCTATGGAGCGTCGGATGTCAGCGGTTACATGTCCGCTGACATCTGACCCGCTCCGATCCGAAAAAGTGTAAAGGAGGAAAAACCTACTTTTCCATCCATTTTCAAATCGGATCGGGTGACGACGGACTCTACGGTCCGTCATCATCCAATCCCCCATAGGGGAGAGCGGCACTCTGACAGGTCCGTCGCTGCACAGTGTGCAGCGACGGACCTGTCATCTTCCTGCTCAGCGGGGGTCGGCGGAGCGATCCCCGCTGAGCAAGCGGATGTTCAAAGGGGCGGATCATCATGGATCCGTCCCGTGTGAAAGAGCCCTTACAGGTCGAATCTATCCGGTAAGCAGGCATTTCTCTCTGGTGATGGTCACATGTGGTGTGGATAACATTGAATATTTGGAATGCTTCTATGAACTGTGATTGGGAATTCAGGTGTGTGACATCTTCACTACCTCGAGCTCTGCACTTGCTTTTTTCTATCACATAAGACTGTGTAATATTTTAGATATATATTTTTTATGATTTTTTTTCCTGGAATAAGGACTTTTTATTGCATCATTATTATGTCGACATTCTTATGATTAGTATGTCATGTTAAACGTTATGCACGACTCTGCTCTTTGTTATAGAGGACAGATGTAGCATCGGATCGAGGATGTAGCCACTTAGGGGAGTATATTTTTTTTCCACAACTCTATTCTTTTGTTTTAACTTCAGATACAGTAATTCTATGGAGAGAGAATCTGTATTCATATTCTGAACCTTTTAACAGTTTTGTTTTAAATATTTGCATATGATTAAATATAAGGGTCACTCAGTACAGAAACCATATGAGTGATGGTGTTTTACACTTTAGTATTCTTTTGTAATGCAATATTGGTAGCTGGAAATTAATGTAAAAAAAAATAATCATAAAAATAAAGGGGCTGCCTTAACACAATGCAGAGCAATGCTTAGCATAATCCGCTTTAATGCACCTCAAAGGTGTCAATGTAAAAATGTAAAAAGCAACCAATGCAGGTATGCTGTACATAAAAGTAGGTGGAAAGAAATATGCACAGATGACATTCACTGGATGCCATTATTGACATGGACGACTTCATTCGACACCATGTTGACCAGAATGACATTTGTTGGATGCCAGGATTGACGCAGACGACATTCACTGGACGCAGATGACTTCACTGGACATTGGCCCGGACGACAATGGCTGGACTCCGCAATACGGAAAATATTCGCTTGATGCAGATGACATTTGCTGAACACCATGTTTGGCACAAATGGCATTTACTGGGCACCATGTTTGATACAGACAGTAATCGCTGGGCACCACAATTTAAACGGACGTCATTCCCTGGATCAAATCCCAATAGCTTGTACATGTATTTGAACTATCAGGTGCTAAAAGGGGTGTGACCACATTAACACTATAAATTGTGGAGGGACCCGCTGCATACTGCTACACCCTTCGCATCAAACTATGCAATGAAAAACAGGGATATTTAGTTCCCATATATTGCAATACATGTTTAAGCTGGCCAACTGCGTCAAAGTAATCCCTCTTCTGGCCAGTTCTACACTGCCTTGCCACTGCAAGAAGGAATTACTTTGATGCAGTTGGTCAGCTTAAACATGTATTGCAATATATATGAACTAAATATCCCCTGCTCTGCTTCCGGAGCTGAGAGCTCCAATCTGCATGGACGATCCCCAGCAGCCTAGATGGCCTCTCCGTCCTCCTCCTCCCCTCTCCCGGGCGGCCCCTGATGGAGGAGGGTGGGGTCCCTCTCTCTGTCTGTGTTCGGTGGGCATGCTGTAACAAGGTCCTGCCCCCCTAGACCGGCTCATGCGATAGTGGATTGAATCAGTGTTCTGCCTATCACACAGGCTGGTCTAGGGGGGCGGGACCTTGTTACAGCGTGCCCGCCGAACACAGACAGAGCTCCGTGATTCAGTGCGGCGGATGTCGCTCTGTGCGTGTGTGTGTGTACCAGGAAATGGTGAGCATCATGTGCGGTTTGGCACAGTGAGGCAGCAATGGTGGGCACAGTGAGGCAGCATTCATGGGCACAGGCTGCAATAGTGGGCACAGTGAGGCTTTATTCACGGGCACGGGCTGCAATAGTGGGCACAGTGAGGAAGCAATAGTGGCCACAGTGAGGCTTCATTCACGGGCACAGGCTGCAATCATGGGCACAGTGAGGCAGCATTCATGGGCACAGGCTGCAATAGTGGGCACAGTGAGGCAGCAATATTGGGCACAGCGAGGCTTCATTCACGGGCGCAGGCTGCAATCATGGGCAGTGAGGCAGCATTCATGGGCACAGTGAGGCAGCAATAGTGGGCACAGTGAGGCTTCATTCACGGGCTGAGGCTGCATTCACCGGCAGTGAGGCTGCAATGGTGGGCATAGTGAGGCTGCATTCATGGGCACAGGCTGCAATGGTGGGCACAGTGAGGCTGCATTCACCGGCACAGTGAGGCTGCAATGGTGGGCACAGTGAGGCTGCATTCATGGGCAGTGAGGCTGCAAAGATAGGCACAGCGAGACTGCATTCACGGGCACAGTGAGACTGCATTTGATAGGCACAGTGAGGCTGCACTGATGGGCACAGTGAGGCTGAATTCACAGGCACACTGAGGCTGCATTTAATGGGCACTGGTGAGGCTGCATTGATCTCCTGTATCATGTCTGCAGTATCTGACCATCTTTGGTATGATGTCCTCAGTCTCTGTCCATCTCTTATATCATGTCTGCAGTCTCTGAGGGAGTCTGAAGAGGAGTCAAGAGTGGGAGCACTGCCGAGATGGGGGTCACGGGAGAAGTCAGACATGTGTGGACTGTGGAGAGGAGACTATAGAATAAGACCAGAGCCACCGAACTGGAGCCAACTGACTGATCCCTGCACGGTGCACCTGAGAGTAGGTCAGTGACAGCATCGACAGGCCAGTCTGAGGGGGGGGGGGGGGTCACTGATGTAAGGGGGAGTAAATACAATAATGTAAGGGGGCACTAATATAAAGGTTTCCCCCTTATGTAACCCTCCCTCCTTACCTTAGCGTATTCTTTCTGCAGAAGGTGGTCTCTGGTCAACAGAGTCCCCCCCCCCAGTTTCAAGTTCCTGTAGTCCCGTTGATGATTGACCACTTTTAACTGGAATTTGCCTTTATATATAAAGCATCATGTGATTTCATATCTGTCTCATCTATATAGAATACACTCTTCAAATGTGCTTTAAAATACATGGTTTTCCCTTTCATGAACAAGAAAGTTATTCTATTGGGCTGGTGATAATTTATCAGTGGGGGTGCAGTATTATATGTGGGGTGTATATTATCAGTGGGGGGGCAGTATTATATGTGGGGTGTATATTATCAGTGGGGGGGCAGTATTATATGTGGGGTGTATGTTATCAGTGGGGGGGCAGTATTATATGTGGGGTGTATGTTATCAGTGGGGGGGGCAGTATTATATGTGGGGTGTATATTATCAGTGGGGGGGCAGTATTATATGTGGGGTGTATGTTATCAGTGGGGGGGCAGTATTATATGTGGGGTGTATGTTATCAGTGGGGGGGCAGTATTATATGTGGGGTGTATATTATCAGTGGGGGGGCAGTATTATATGTGGGGTGTATGTTATCAGTGGGGGGGCAGGCTTTGGTGAGCAGAGACCCCCTTTACACCAGAGTCACAGCATCCCCCCTTAAAATCAAGGTTCCCAGAACACCCCTTACATCAGATCCCCTCTTAAATCAGGATTCCACTTTACATTAGAGTCCACAGAGCTCCCCCCAGCCTTACAGTGCAAGTGGAAATTCTGTGCAGACTCTGATGCAAGGGGGGGGGGCTCTGCGCAGATGTAAAGAGGGGCTCTCTGGGGACCCGAATTTAAGGGAAGGCTCTCTGGGGACCCTGATGTAATCAATAAATATTGTTTGTTTGTACCTCATTCTGTTCTATATTGTTGTACTTATTCTTTGACTGTTTTGTTTAAAGGAGGGAGGATTGTATTGGGAGCAATGAAGTGTCAGGTGTGATTGTGTGGCAATGGCAAATGGTTTACATAGCTCATGGCATCACAGGTCAGGTAGAGGGCCCCAGGGAGGTCAGGATCGGCACCGCATGTAATAACACTTACTAATAAATAGGGGCAGATTAATGTAGGGCTATTGGAGCTGAAGCTCAAGGCCCCTACCTTAATTTAGGCCCAGCCACCTAAAATGAACAAGCCCCCTGAAAGTACCCCCAGCCCACCATATCACAGCTGTGTCCCCAATGCAGACTTCAATTCCCCCCCCAGAGCCACATTGTGCTTGTCTCTGGTTGTATCTTGTACTAGGCACTGATGCAGCACCATAAAAAGACCCCCCAAAATCCCCAGCACCAGGGCCATGATGCTCTTAATCTGGCCCTGCTAATACATCACAACTGTATGAATCGGACATCTAACAATACCTGGTAACCTTGTTATGATGGTCCTTGTTTGATATTTTCTTGTTATAAGATGACAACACTTTGTTCCTTTCTCCCAATTCCTCTCCTGCGTTGTCACCCTTCCAGCAAAGATTATGAGATTTGCTAAAACTGATGCACACAGAATCTGGTGCAGCTGTGCATATTACCCAATCAGCTTCAAGGTTTTCTTGTCAAAGCTTAATTGAACAAGCTGAAGTTAGAAGCTGATTGCTTACTATGTACAGCTGCACCAGATTCTGTGTGCATCAGTTTTAGTAAAGCTCCTCCTATAAGCTGCTATGTAAAGACATCATCCTCCTTTGTCACTATCATAAAGCATGACCAGTACAATGATATGCAGTTGGCACGGGATCACATGCATTTAAACATGAAGTGGCTGCAAATAGACTGTAGGAGATCAGCAGCACTAGGAGGAATTAAACAACAAAACATAACAAAAAAATAGGAACTATATTTTCTAATACTAACACATGCTGATTATTTATGATACACAGTGTTTTAACAAACCCCATGTCTTTTTAATTAGGGTTTATATCTGCTTTAAATAACTATAAGGCAGGGTTCACACCTATGCGAATTTGATGAGAGTTTCTCCACATCTAATTCGCATGGTAGGAGATTGTGACTGGCTCTCTATGGAGCCGGTTCACATATCTCCGATGCAAATTTGCACAGGGGTCCTGTGCGTCTTTTTGTCCATTTCAGCCCAAAATTTTGGCTGGAATCGGACCTGTAATGGTGGACGGAGACACACCGGACCCCTGCTGTAAACCGCATGCAATAGTGTGAACCCAGCCTCAGGATCTCCCCTTCTGTATAATTCTTAAATAAACTAATAGATTGTAAGCGCTTCCATATTCTGCATCCTCCCTTTATGCCCTAACAGGTTGTAAGCTCCTCTACCCTAAAGATTGCTCCTGTATTCCATTCATAGAGTCTGCGCTCTTGCCTCTTCTATAGCACTATAGCTCATACTTTGATTTTAAGCATTTGTAGCATCACTATTATACTCCTACCCATTGTAAAAGATATTTTAAGAGATTTTCAAAATGTGCCCTAGTTACTAAAATTAAAGCGGTTGCTCACCCTAGAAAGTAAAAAAAAAAAATGAAAGGTCAGCAGCTACAAATACTGCAGCTGCTGTCTGTTAATAAAAGGACACTCACCTGTCCAAGGATCCAGCACTGTCCTCACCCGGGCCAGTTCTTTTCAGGTCCCTGGCGCCAGCATGTTTAGTGTGGGAAGGCTACTGTGGCTCCACAGCCAGCTTCCTATTACACATTCATGAGCCGTGCTTTGCTTTGTGAATGGTCTCCCACCCTTCTGTGGCACATGCCAGAAGACTGTGGGCAAAGGAGAAAGGAGGGAGGAGGGGGGGGGGTGCAAACTTCTGCTTGGATCGTCTAGGCCAGGGATCTCCAAACTTTCCAAATAAAGGGCCAGTTTACTGTCCTGGAGACTTTTGGAGGGCCAGACTGTGGCCAGTAGGAGTAGAAAAGGTCCCTGCATTAGTGAGAAAAAAAAACGCCCCATTGTTTGTTTTTAGTGAGTGTAAAGCCCCATACACACTATTAGATTCTCTGCAGATTTTTGTCTTCAGATTTACCAAAACCATGTAGTGCAAGGGCCTGCCTGATTGCATGCAAATTGTAACTCTTAAGGTTTGACCTCATATTATAGGTTTTTGGTAAATCTAAGACAAAAATCTGCAGAAAATCTAATAGTATGTATGGGGTCTTAAGCCTTGTACACACGATTCGATTGTTGGCCTACCGAGCGTCTGATTTTTGTCTTAAGGGCGTGTGCCTGGATCTTGTCTTGCATACTAACGGTACACAATTGTCGAGCAACAAACATGAATGTAGTGACGTACTACGAGGAATTTCAGCTCTTGAGCGCCACCATTTTGTGTTTGGTGAGCACTATATCCGAGCATGCGTGTTTGTACTTTCAACTTTTGTGTGACGGACTTGTGTACTGACCATCAGAAAATCTGACAACTGACCGTTGTCCGCTGAAAATTCACTAGCCTGTCATCCAACATTTGTTGGCCGAAAGTTGGACAACAATTGTCAAAAGGAGCGTACTAACGGTCAGCTTTTCAGACAGTCTGTCAACAGACAGTCCCCTGCCAACAATCGGATCATGTGTACTAGGCTTTAGCGTGCCCAATTATTGGTGTAAGTTGGAGGAATTTTGTCCCAGCATTGATGTAATTGGGAGGAATTCTGTTCCATTGTTGGTATCAGTGGATGAAATAGTGCCCCGGGCAGGATAAAAGCAAAAAGCTGCAGTTTGGAGACCACTGGCCTAAGCAATCCAAGCTGGAGTGGGTACATGTAAAAACCAGGTACCCACCCCTCAAAAAAGTTGAAGAGGGCTGAAAAGCAGCACCTCCCCTTTTGTAGGAAGGTCTGCTTTAATTATGGCATGTAAATGTTTATTCCCATGTTTTTGGATATAGATGAAAAATGCGCAAAGTGAATGGCACCCCAAACACGGGTAGCAGTTGCATGTTTTGAAAATGAAAAAATTGCAAAAAGGCACATTGCCAAACGCACATGGCTTAATGCCAAAAAAATGGTACTTGAGCTTCTTTGGCATATTTGTTGAGTGACAGGCAGCCCATTCAAGTCAATGGGTTGTCACACTAAAATGGACGATGCAAAATGCAAAGTGTCACATCGCTCGGGTGTAAATGCAGCCTTAATCAAGTATCCTGTTGGTTTTATTTTATTTGAACACTTTGACTAAAATGAACAGTTTTAACAGTAGAGGAATAAAATGATAAAAACGCAGATCATTACATCTGCCTAAAAATTCAGAGTAAACAGCATCACAGCAGGAATTGCCAGTAAAACAGTGTAAATGCCATCTTTTTGTTATGTTGAATTTAAGTTTACGGCTGGGTTGACACTGGTGCGATGCGAGAAACCCAATGCGATCCGATTCCAGTGCGGACCAAAAAAATGGTTCTGTACCATTTTGGTCTGAATGCGATGCAAATTCAGCCATAGAAACTATATGGCTAATGGAGTTGCCACCTCATCCCTTTAAACCCAAATACCTTTGAATTACACAGGTTCTGAGGCTAATTAAATGCGGATAAGGGACCAAGTGAGTTTAATTAACACCGTAATCAGCCACAGAACCTGTGTAATTCATATGTGTTTGGTTTTAAAGGGATGAGGTGGCAACCATAATGGCTGAATTCACATCGGAGGTGATCTGCTCATGCAATGTCTGTTTGAAACCAATGTGTGACATGTTTTTGCTTGAAGAATCTTTGGTGACGCAGCTCACAAATTCATTGTTATGAGGCTTAACTAAGAACAAAAAACATTCCTTTACCATTCCCAGTATCTTTTGACTTGGTAATATAATTATAGTATCACCTGTTTATGCTAATGATGGGAAACATTCTTTTCAATTAGGGTTCCACTCTATTGTCTTCCTCTTCCCTTCACATAGAATGTTAATGAACTTGTCCTGGCTGTGACTGTGTAGCTGAAACTTTATAATTTAAGTAGATTGCACCCTTTCAGCCAATCAATTAGTCAAAGGCGGTGAAATAAAAAAAAAATTAAAAAAAGGGTGAAGCTGGGGTGAGTCAGCTACAAGAACTGCTGTACAAGAAGTGTCTGCAGGACCCTAGTCCACATTATACCAGGTTGGTACAGGTTTTTTTTTAAGCTTTCTCCAGGTTTTGTAATCAGGGCCTGGAGTTTGAAGGTTCCAAATTGTCTTGGGCGGGGTGGAACCTTCAATCCTAATGTCCGTGTCAGGAAGCTATGTGTTCCTGCTGGAGACTGCACCCCAAGGTTGGGGGGGATTCCTTGCCCTAGGACTGGGAAAGGTTGGGCATCTAGGCAAGTCTGGGAGACAAAGAGAGGGTTTGTGAGACTGAGAAAGCTGAGAAGCCTAGTGGGGCTGGAGGGAGTTCAGAAGTCTCTAGAAGAGTGAGCAAGTTTGGGGGGCTGGAGAGGCTATTCAGAGCGATACTGAAACAAAGCTGGGATAAACTGTGCTTATAATCAGCTATACTCAAGACCAGTGCATATAAATACAAACAAAATACATTTTGTTCTGTGCCTTTTAAGGGCCAGTTCACACCAGACGCAGTTCCGTGCGCTTTTTTTTTTTTCTGCGCTAAAAATGCCTGCACAGTATTTTCCATGTATTCCAATGGCTCTAGTTCACACCATGCAGTCAGTTTCTGCTGCAGAAACTGACCGGAACTGACTGTATTGGTGCAGAAAAAAATGGAATTACATCTGGCCCTTAGAGTAAATTTGTGAAAAAATGTACTCCTTACACCCTAAAACCCAATACCAATAAATAAAAGAAATGTGTGTTATATCTCTTTCTCTCTCTCTTTTTTTTTTTTTTTTTTTCTTTCTCTCTTTTCAGTTCAAACACTGGTTTTGACATAAACAAAGTCCAATGAAGAAATAACCTCCACTACTATTTAAATAAATCAAATAAAGTCCAAATAAGTGAAATAAACTTTTGAATATAGGAGAGTTCAAACACCATTCCAAATAAAGCTGTTTCCTCCGCTTGTGATCAGTAGCAATAACCTCCAGGGAATTTCATCGTCACATGCAGCCTCTTCCCAAATGGGTAGACCCCAAATTATAGGTGATCTACAACAGCATGTTTGGAGAAAGGGGTATTTTTGGGGAATTGGCTCTGTTTAATATTGTTGGGGTGCAGATAGTGAATCCCTGCTGATGTGGCCTGTGGTTCCTGGGTGCTTTTCTTAAACATCCTGCCGCTGTGACCCACATTGATGGTTTCTGACCTGTGTATATGGGTGGATGATCCCGGAATCAAACATGCTATTGTAGACCACCTTTAATTTGGGGTCTACCCATTTGGTAGGAGGCTGCATTTGGAGATGGAGATGAAATTCACTGGAGTTCTTGCTACTGATCACAAGTGGAGAAAACGCAGCTTTATTTGGAATGGTGCTGGATAAGGATAAGCTCAGGTGTGTTCGCATCCGCATGTGCAGAGCCCGCTAGGAAGTCGGCACAGCGCTAATCACAGGCAGTGTGACATTTCCCGATCTGTGCAGCCACGGATCCGGAAAATGTCTCACTGTCTGTGATTAGCGCAGCGCAGTGCCGACTTCCTGGCAAGCTCTGCACGTGCTAGTTGCGAACACACCTGAGCTTATCCTTAGTGCTGGAACTCCACTGTGCGCAAAAGTTTATTTCACTTAATTGGGCTTTATTTGATTTAAGGTCTGCCCTATAGGGGTGTGTGTGTGTGTGTGACCCGACTCCTCCAGATGGGGTATGTGCATGCACGGTACCGGAGGCTCGCTTCTGCTGTGATTACACACAGCAGAAGCAGATCAACAGGTACACGGTACCCAATGTCTGCCATCACCTGCCGATCATTTGGGAAAGAGACCGAACTGCGATCTGCCTATGTCAGGGGTAGGCAACCTCGGCCTTCCGGCTGTGGTGAGACTACAAATCTCGTCATGCCTGTGCTTGTCAGGGTCTTGCAATGTCTCATTGGACTTGTGGTTTCAAAACAGCTGGAGGGCCCAGGTTGCCTACCCCTGGTATGTAAACAAGGCAGATTGCCATTCTTACAGGAGGGAAGGGATGGAATTTGAATTTTTCAAAGCAGGGAATACATTTTCATATATTCCCCCTCATAAAAGCACCACACACTGATCACATAAACACTGGTCAGGCACACCATTAACCCTTTATTTGCCCCTGATGTTTAACCCCTTCCCAGCCAGTGTCATTAGTACAGTGACAGTGCATATTTTTTTAGCACTGATTGCTGTATTCATGTCACTGGTCCCCAAAAAGTGTCAGAATATCCACGACAACATGGCAGTCCTGGTATAAGTCACTGATTGCCACCATTACTATTAAACCAAAAAAAATATATATATATCCTATAGTTTGTAGACACTCTAACTTTTGTGCAAACTAATCAATATACAGCAAAGAAACAGTGGGGAAATGCTACATACATAAAGTACCAAAGCTGTCCTGTGCATATAATATATCTGCTAGATTGATGCCTCCCCAGCACTCTGACCCTTCTACACCCCAGATATCCCCCAGCACTCTGACCCCTCTACATCGTAGATATCCCCCCAGCACTCTGACCCCTCTACACCCCAGATATCCCCCCAGCACTCTGACCCCTCTACACCCCAGATATCCCCCCAGCACTCTGACCCCTCTACACCCCAGATATCCCCCAGCACTCTGACCCCTCTACATCGTAGATATCCCCCCAGCACTCTGACCCCTCTACACCCCAGATATCCCCCCAGCACTCTGACCCCTCTACACCCTAGATATTCCCTGCAGCACTGTTACCATATACCATAAGATACCCCCTTTGTATTGTGACCCCACTTCATCCCTGATACCCCCTACTCTGTGGCCTCTCTACATCCCATACCTCTAGCACTATAGCCACCCAAGCATTGCTACCCCCTATATACCACAGATCTCCCCTCAGCATTGTTTTCCCCCATACACCCTTGATATCCCCCAGCACCATTATTCCATCCATGTAGTACCCCCTCTTCCAGTGGAGATACAGTGCATGTAAACTTTTGGCTCTGTGCCCAAATCCAGCACTGCACTCACTTATACCAATCAACCAGGCAGAAGGAGGGAGCATCCCTCCAGGCATTCCAAGCCTTTCAGTGCAAACAGTGCTGGACATCTCACAATTAGGGATGAGCCGAACACCCCCCGGTTCGGTTCGCACCAGAACCCGCGAACGGACCGAAAGTTCGCACGAACGTTAGAACCCCATTGACGTCTATGGGACTCGAACGTTCGAAATCAAAAGTGCTCATTTTAAAGGCTAATTTGCATGGTATTGTCCTAAAAAGGGTTTGGGGACCCGGGTCCTACCCCAGGGGACATGTATCAATGCAAAAAAAACTTTTAAAAACGGCCGTTTTTTCGGGAGCAGTGATTTTAATGATGCTTAAAGTAAAAAAAAAAAAGTGAAATATTCCTTTAAATATCGTACCTGGGGGGTGTCTATAGTATGCCTGTAAAGTGACGCGTGTTTCCCATGTTTAGAACAGTCCCTGCACCAAATGTCATTTTTAAAGGAAAAAATCTCATTTAAAACTGCTTGCGGGTTTAATGTCATGTCGGGTCATGGCAATATGGATGAAAATCAGTGAGACAAACGGCATGGGTACCCCCCAGTCCATTACCAGGCCCTTTGGGTCTTGTATGGATATTAAGGGGAACCCCGCACCCAAATTAAAATAAGGAAAGGTGTGGGGCCACCAGGCCCTATATACTCTGAACAGCAGTATACAGGCGGTGCAAACAAGACAGGGACTGTAGGTTTGTTGTTAAGTAGAATCTGTTTGTAATTTTGAACATTTTTAACGTGTTTAGCTCCAGCCAAAAAATCTTTTCTAAGCTTTTTGGAAAACATAGGGAAGGGTTATCACCCCTGTGACATTTGTTTTGCTGTCTTTCCTCCTCTTCAGAAGATTTCACCTCACTTTTTTGTCCCAATGAAAAATGTTTTTTGAAAATTTGGGTTTTTTTGTGGAACAAGGATTGGAAAGCATCAGTGGAAAGGAGAAATTGTTTTCCCATATTAACTCTTACAGGAGAGAATTTCCCTTCCTAGGGGTAGATTTCATCTCACTTCCTGTTGTCTCCTTCCGTTTGCAAGTAGGAGTCGTTTGTAAGTTAGATGTTTGAAAGTAGGGTCCTGCCCTATATACTCAGCAGAAATTTGGGCCTTAGGTGTTGCTGTGGCCACAACACTGTAAGCCCTCACAGGGCCCTGCTGTGAAATATTAGATCAAGAATTGTAATTACATGCCCCTGTTGAACAGGAGCTGAAAAATTAGGCCTTAGGCACTGGTGCTGGTGCCACAACACTGCAACCCCTCACAGACACTCTAGTTGGAACGCAGGAACGAGCCCTGCTGCAAATTATTGCTTCAAAAATTGTAATTACACGCCCCTGTTAGACAGGGGCAGAAAAATTGGGCCTTAGGCACTGGTGCTGGTGCCACAACACTGCAACCCCTCACAGACACTCTAGTTGGAACGCAGGAACGAGCCCTGCTGCAAAGTATTGCATCAAAAATTGTAATTACACGCCCCTGTTAGACAGGGGCAGAAAAATTGGGCCTTAGGCACTGGTGCTGGTGCCACAACACTGCAACCCCTCACAGACACTCTAGTTGGAACGCAGGAACGAGCCCTGCTGCAAAGTATTGCATCAAAAATTGTAATTACACGCCCCTGTTAGACAGGGGCAGAAAAATTGGGCCCTAGGCACTGGTGCTGGTGCCACAACACTGCAACCCCTCACAGACACTCTAGTTGGAATGCAGGAACGAGCCCTGCTGCAAAGTATTACATCAAAAATTGTAATTACACGCCCCTGTTAAACAGGGGCTGAAAAATTGTGCCTTAGGCACTGGTGGTGGCGCCCAGAACCAAAAATGTTCTTACAAGCTATCAGCGTGATGATTGAGGAGGAAGAGGATAATTACTCAGGGATAGTCACTCAGCATCAGCATAGGCAGTCTTTGAAGGGATCTGAGATTTCAAAAAAAATTATTCGGTTACATCAGCATCAGGTGCTTGGTAGCTGGTGGTGATCCAAGACTCATTCATTTTTATGAAGGTCAGCCGATCGACCGAGTCGGTGGACAGACGCACCCTGTGATCGGTTACCACGCCTCCAGCAGCACTGAATGTGCGTTCCGAAAGAACGCTGGATGCAGGACAGGCCAGTAGCTCAATTGCATACTGTGCAAGCTCTGGCCAGTGATCCATCCTCAAGACCCAGTAACCCAGAGGATTTTCGGTGGGAAAGGTGTCCAAGTCTGATCTTGCCCCTAGGTATTCCTGCACCATGTAAAACAGACGCTGGCGATGGTTGCTGGAACCGATCATACCTTGGGGCTGCGGACCAAAAAATTGTCTGAACGCATCGGTCAGACGGCCACCTTCTCCACCGCTCCTTCTTTGACTGACCGAAGCCTCAGCAACACGTTGTCCAGAAACAGGAGTTTGTAACCTCCCAGTCTCTGGGAACGCGTTGCACAGACCTTTCTGCAAGGCCTCCCGAAGATGTTTCATCCTCTGCTCCCTCTGCGATGGCAAGATAAGGTCCGCAACCTTACCCTTGTAACGTGGATCAAGGAGGGTTGCCAGCCAGTATTGGTCCTTCTCCTTGATACCACGAATACGAGGATCCTTACGCAGGCTTTGCAGGATCAGGGAGGCCATGCAGCGTAGGTTTGCTGAGGCATTCGGTCCGGAGTCCTCTGGGTCACTAAGAACGACATGGTCCGCAGCCACCTCCTCCCAGCCACGTACAAGTCCATGTGTTTCTTGGGACTGATCCCTTAAAGACTGCTGCTGATGCTGAGTGCCAGGCTCCACCTCCATACTGACACAATCTTCCTCCTCCTCCTCTTCCTCCTCGTCCTCTTCCTGTGTGATCGGCGGGCACGCAGGAACACTGTCTGGATAAAGGGGGCCTTGAGAGCTAAGGAAGTCCTCCTCTTCCTGCCTCTGTTCTGCCTCAAGTGCCCTGTCCATTATTCCACGCAGCGTGTGCTCCAACAGGTGGACAAGGGGGACAGTGTCACTGATGCATGCACTGTCACTGCTCACCATCCTCGTGGCCTCCTCGAATGGTGACAGGACAGTGCATGCATCCCTGATCATGGCCCACTGGCGTGGGGAAAAAAAACCAAGCTCCCCTGACCCTGTCCTGGTGCCATAGTCGCACAGGTACTCATTGATGGCCCTCTGCTGCGTGTGCAGCCGCTGCAGCATGGCCAACGTTGAGTTCCACCTGGTGGGCATGTCACAGATTAGGCGGTTCTTGGGCAGGTTAAACTCCTTTTGGAGGTCCGTCAGCCGAGCACTGGCATTATATGACCGGCGGAAATGCACACAGACTTTCCTGGCCTGCCTCAGGACATCCTGTAAGCCCGGGTACCTGCCCAAGAACCGCTGCACCACCAAGTTAAGGACGTGAGCCAAACAGGGCACATGGGTCATTTGTCCCTGTCGGAGGGCAGAGAGGAGGTTGGTGCCATTGTCGCAAACCACCATTCCTGCCTTAAGTTGGCGTGGCGTCAACCACCTCTGAACCTGCCCCTGCAGAGCTGACAGAACCTCTGCCCCAGTGTGGCTCCTGTCCCCCAAGCACACCAGCTCAAGCACCGCATGGCATCTTTTGGCCTGCGTACTTGCGTAGCCCCTTGAACGCCTACGGAGCACCGCTGGTTCCGAGGAAGAGGCCATGGAGGAAGAAGAAGAGGAGGGGGTGGAGGAGAGAGGTGTGTCACAATCAGCATTTTGGAGGCGTGGTGGCAGAACAACCTCCAACACTACTGCACCTTGTCCTGCATCCTTCCCAGCTGCCAGCAGAGTCACCCAATGCGCCGTGAAACTTAGGTAACGTCCCTGTCCATGCCTGCTGGACCATGAGTCAGCGGTAATATGCACCTTACCGCTGACCGCCCTGTCCAGCGAGGCATGGACATTGCCTTCCACATGCCGGTAGAGAGCCGGAATCGCCTTCCGTGAGAAAAAGTGGCGTTTGGGTACCTGCCACTGAGGAACCGCACATTCCACAAACTCACGGAAGGGGGCAGAGTCTACCAACTGAAAAGGCAGCAGTTGAAGTGCTAGCAATTTTGCCAAGCTAGCATTCAACCGCTGGGCATGTGGATGGCTGGGAGCAAACTTCTTTCGGCGGTGCAGCAGCTGGGGCAGGGAAATTTGCCTGGTACAATCTGACGTCGGTGTACCAAAAGCAGATTGCCCACAAGTACTTGGCTGTGACACACCTAATTCTACACCTTCATTCCTCTCACTGCAGGTCTCAGAGAGGACTGAAGGTCTAGTGGGGTTGGAAATCTCAGCTGATGAGGAGCAAGGAGAGATCCTCTTTGTTCTTTGGTGTGGGTCTTTTAGATACGCTTGCCAACGAACTGCATGGCAGGTCAACATATGTCTGGTCAAGCATGTGGTACCCAAGCGGGAGATATTTTGGCCACGCGAGATACGCTTGAGACATATGTTGCAAATAGCAGCGGTGCGATCTGATGCACTCGTCTCAAAAAAGGCCCACACCAAAGAACTTTTTGAATAACGCGCAGAGACTGCAGCGCCCTGCACATGTGGAGCTTTGGGGTGTGATGCAGTCAATGTGTTGCCCTTAGGCTGGCCCCTGGAGGGCATCCTGCCTCGTTGGTGATGTGCTGCCGCCTCCTCCTCCTCCTCCTCCTCCTCCTCCTCCTCCTCTCTCCTATCAGGCACCCACGTTGAGTCAGTGACCTCATCATCCCCTCCCTCCTCATCACTGGAGCAAACCTGGCAGTATGCTGCAGCAGGGGGAGCATGACTGCCAGATTGCTGTCCTTCTTGGGCACCCCCTCTGTCCGCGCTCATGTTACTGCCTTCATCGAGCTCAGTATCGTCATCAGAGCCTTCCAAACGCTGGGCATCCTCCTGGAGCATGTACCCAACACTGTGGTCAAACAGTTCGAGGGAATCCTCATGAGGACATGGTGGAGCTAGGGAAGGAGTCACTGATGACATTGAGCTGAGGGAAGAGGCCGCTGCTTTGCCAGACAAAGCACCCTGGGCATGGGTGAGAGAGGATGAGGAGGATGAGGACGGCTTGGTCATCCACTCGACCAAGTCTTCCGCATGTTGCGGCTCAACATGGCCAGCTGCCGAAAAAAAGGCCAAGCGTGTCCCATGGCCACGTGCTGATGAGGATGCACCGTCTCCACGACCAGCACTAGACACAGAGCCTGCTTGCCCTCTCTTATTGGCTTGTGACTGTCTGCCTCTCCTTCTTGGCCTTCCAGACATACTAATGGCCTGTAGCTGCACTAAGCTGGGATAGAACACCTGTAATTTTCTTCAAGTAGCTTTATATACTGTAACCAGACAAGCCTGCCTGTCAGTAGGAAGATAACAGGAACGGATCTAGCTGAACACTGTGAGCAGGACGCACTGTACTAAATGTAAATAGTCTAGCTGCCTGACCGTGGTACTAATAGGATCAAATAGAACACCTGTAATTTTCTTCAGGTAGCTTTATATACTGTAACCAGACAAGCCTGCCTGTCAGTAGGAAGATAACAGGAACGGATCTAGCTGTACACTGTGAGCAGGACGCACTGTACTAAATGTAAATAGTCTAGCTGCCTGACCGTGGTACTAATAGGATCAAATAGAACACCTGTAATTTTCTTCAGGTAGCTTTATATACTGTAACCAGACAAGCCTGCCTGTCAGTAGGAAGATAACAGGAACGGATCTAGCTGTACACTGTGAGCAGGACGCACTGTACTAAATGTAAATAGTCTAGCTGCCTGACCGTGGTACTAATAGGATCAAATAGAACACCTGTAATTTTCTTCAGGTAGCTTTATATACTGTAACCAGACAAGCCTGCCTGTCAGTAGGAAGATAACAGGAACGGATCTAGCTGAACACTGTGAGCAGGACGCACTGTACTAAATGTAAATAGTCTAGCTGCCTGACCGTGGTACTAATAGGATCAAATAGAACACCTGTAATTTTCTTCAGGTAGCTTTATATACTGTAACCAGACAAGCCTGCCGGTCAGTAGGAATTTAACAGGAACGGATCTAGCTGAACACTGTGAGCAGGACGCACTGCACTAAATGTAAATAGCAGGAACGGATCTAGCTGAACACTGTGAGCAGGACGCACTGCACTAAATGTAAATAGTCTAGAAGATAACAGGAACGGATCTAGCTGAACACTGTGAGCAGGACGCACTGCATTAAATGTAAATAGTCTAGATAGAAGATAACAGGAACGGATCTAGCTAAACTGAATACAGTGTATATATATATATGCAACACCTGGGATGCATATATATACACAATACACTGTAAGTGCAGCTAACTGACTGACTGTTCTGCCTAATCTATCTAACTCAAATCAAATGACACTGTCTCTCTCTCTCTCTATCTCTCAGCACACCGGAACACACACTACACAGGGCCGCCGTGCAGGCGGCCTTATATAGTGTGGGGTGTGTACTAAATGCCCTGAGCCGTAATTGGCCAAAGCCACCCTGGCTTTGGCCAATTACAGCTCTCTCTACTGACAGCGCTGTGATTGGCCAAGCATGCGGGTCATAGTGCATGCTTGGCCAATCATCAGCCAGCAATGCACTGCGATGCCGCAGTGAATTATGGGCCGTGACGCGCCACACGAATTTAGCGCGAACGGCCCATAACGTTCGCAATTCGGCGAACGATCGAACAGCCGATGTTCGAGTCGAACATGGGTTCGACTCGAACACGAAGCTCATCCCTACTCACAATAACACCATCCACAATGCCACTACCGCAGGTGGGCTCTCAGTGCTGCTGACTCAGCATCTCCCACTCCAGCTCCTACCCCGTGGGTCCCGAGCATTCAAGCTGCATGGGGCGGGGTCAGAGCATCACTGTCGCTCAGGCTCTGCCCTCCCTGCTTTCGGGGCAGCGTGGGCTCAGGGACCAGCTGCTTTGGGGAAAGTGCAGGCCCCCCCCATGCAGCTGGGGCCCCTGGGCAGTGCCAAGGTGTGCCTTCTCATTAAGACAGCCCTGCCCTGATGGGGGCTTACGTAACTAAATCAAGTGACAGGATGGACATTTTTCCTTATGGTGCATGTCACCAGGATCTCTAGTCTAGTCTAGTCTAGTCTAGTTATTACAACTACACTTTATTTAGTAAACTGCTTGGGTTATAGGTGTGTGCATGCATGTTGTTGGCATGATGCAGCTGCTCTTAACAGACAACGTTGTCTAATTTTAATATGATTCTGGTATTGGTAATGGGTACCTAGTCTTGGCTTTTTTGTACTTTTTTTAATAAAACATACAGAACTGTCCCCTTTCATGGAGAAAGGGACTAACCACATAAATAGGGCTTGCGACGATGGGCGGGAGGGTGGGATGCGTCCTCTTCTTGCTGATGCGCTGTAGACTGTGTATTGTGCAGTTGAAATTTCTTCATATATTGACTTGCCACCACCACCACATGTAAACCCATAAATTTAACCAATTAAAACTACCGTATTTATCGGCGTATAACATGCACCCCAAGTTTAGGAGGGAATTTTAAGGAAAAAAACTTACATTTTAATGCCCATCAATGCAGCCTTATCAGTGTCCATCTGCAGCCTTCCCCAGTGTCTTTGCAGCCCTGTGTCATTATTGCAGCCTTCCCTGTGTCATTGCAGCCTTGTGTCATTTAAAATTTGGCGCCGTTCGGAGGAGAGGAACAAGCGCCGCCGGGATACACAAAGCCGTGTGTACTTCGGCTAGACTCGGCTCTGCTCACAGTCAGGGGCAGGACTGCGAGAGGAGAGAAGCGAGCGCCGCCGACATACACAAAGCCGAGTGTACTTCGGCTAGACTCGGCTCTGCTCACAGTCAGGGGTGGGACTGCGAGAGGAGCCAAGTCCAGCCCAAGTACACTCAGCTTTGTGTATGTCGGCGGCGCTCGCTTCTCTCCTCTCGCAATCAGTGGAGATGGGCGGGACTGCGAGAGGAGCCAAGTCCAGCCCAAGTACACTCAGCTTTGTGTATGTCGGCGGCGCTCGCTTCTCTCCTCTCGCAATCAGTGGAGATGGGCGGGACTGCGAGAGGAGCCAAGTCCAGCCGAAGTACACTCGGCTTTGTGTATCTCGGTCCTGCTCGCTCCTCTCCTCACAATCAGCGGGGATTGGCGTATAACACACACCCATGATTTTCCCCTGATTTTAAGGAGAAAAAAGTGCGTGTTATACGCAGATAAATACGGTAATTGTAAAATTTTAAGTGGTCAACTTTCCTAACTGACTTTTCAAATTTCGTTGCCCCTCTCCCAGTGATTTCTAATTCACTATTGCTGTTTTCTAGCTGGTCTAAAACAGCTTTTGATGTTAAAGGACGCTTTTTGGTTGCCATGGACGTTCTCAAGTTTCCAGGCAGAAAGAACAGTGTATATATAATATTAAAGTAAAGGCAGGGCACTGGACAAAGCATTGGGGCCAAAACTGAGGTGAAATGATTTGATATGGTAATGTAATCTTACAGATTACAGTATGTTGTGTGTGTGTGTTAATTTTGTTGTACTTTTTGAATTTGCCGCCGGGCTCCGCCCCATGCATCGCGACACTCGCAGGGAACGGAGCCCGGAACAGTAATACATCAGGCGGAGGACACAGCGGGGGACATCGCAGGATCCTAGGGACAAGGTAAGTAACCTGTACCTGGATACTGCAATGCAATCCCGGGGTTGGCTTGGGGTTACTGCTTTTGGTAATGAAAATTAACCCTGAGCCACACTCGGGAATACCGCTAGGGAGGTTAAACTACATAGGGGGGAAAACTGTGCAGCAGTGGGCCTGCACAGTGAGGTGCTGCAACTGCTGAGAGGAAAGCTGTGTAAAAACTTTATTTTCTCTTTTAATAAAAGTGGGTTTCCGTTCCCTTTTTAAACTACAGTTTGGACTGAAAAAGCATCTACCACACAAGCTAGAAATCCCCCAAATCACAAATGTGTTTGATGCAGACAGTGGAATCCAGGTCTTTGCTACCACAGTAAGTTCATGCCATCAACTGATGTTGGTACAGCCAGGCGAAAGGCGTTTCATGCAGGTGGTGAAACTGAGATCAAAAAAGCATTGCTTTTAACTGTGTAGCAAGCCAGTGTGTCTGTGGCTAGAGAGGATGTCTCTGTTCAAGTTTGAAGTTGCCATGGACAAGTGCCCTTTGTCATTGGGGGTTTTACAGCATACCTGGGCTAGCTGAGAGGTTGTGGATATAGGAGTTTGCCTGCCAAAGTTCAGAACAAGTGGCATCCTTGGGAGGAGGATCAAGGAATCTGGAAAGGCCAGCGATTTCCATCCCAGGGCAACAGAGGAAAGTCTACTACCTAGTAGCTGCCAAGCAATTGTGGCACAGTATTTGGCATCTGGTGTAGGATATTGCAAAATTCCTAATGAGCACAGGTCTGCTGTTACCCCTATAGCAAGGATCCTGTTTGGCGTGCAGGGGGTGCCAGAGTCCAGAAAGGCTGTAATGTTGCCCCATGGCCACATAGGGGCATTAGCCTGCAATGATGCATTTGAGATAAGAGCGTGCACTCGAATGAAGGCTACAACACCTCCCCCGGGAATGAGTACAATTGTTGCTGTGGAAAATACTGGCCGTGGAATGGATCCCAGTGAACCAGGAGTATGTCCAGTGGGGAGATCTGCTTTGTGTGTGAATATAGACTTGCTACAGTGTGCTACCCTGAGCAGCGGGGAGGCACAAATAAAAGCCCAACCTGCAGAAAGGCTGAAGACTAAAAAGGACACGTGGACTCTGTACGTGCCTCAGGTAATCCAGCAGAGTGCTGAGAAAGCTGTACTAGAGGGGACCACAAAAGTTCTTATGCCATGTCCCCTAGTGACAGTGACAGGGGCTACAGGGATGCCCAAGGAAACCTCCCAGGAGTCCACAGCCAGTGGCAGCTGGTGCTCAAACAAACTGAAAAAATGTTGAAAAAAAACCATCAAACGCAGCCAGTGTGCCCAGCAGCCCATAAAATGCTGCCAGTGTGCCCCCCACCCGCTCGCCATCTGCCCGGCACTTACCCTATGTCTGTGGGGCATCGGGTGATGGCAAGGAGCGTGGTCCTTCGTGCGTTCCCTCTCCTGCCTCATCTCCTGTCCTCTCCTCCATAGGCGTCCAATAGCGGCGCCTGTCATTTCAGCCAATCAGGTGACAGGTAACAGACACGAGCACCTGATAGGTGGAGAGGCGTTCAGTGTTAGGAAAGGGAATAGTCATTTGCTTTCCTAACACAGCTGAGTGGACTGCGAGTGCCAAGCATGGCGCTTGCAGTTCACCTATTTTTCCCTTCCCGTCTTTCAGGACAGCCACATTGAGAGACCTTGGCTCCTCCTCTTCCTGGGAAACACTGCGCCAGCCCCCATAAATTTTCACCTCCCCCTGCCAGCCTCAGTTGTTTGTGTTTCCCCTGGGTGGGGAGACACTGCGTCTGGAACCAGGCCTAAGCAGTCAGGGAGACTGGGGGCTATATTACTAAAATCCCTAACTAAAGAGACAGGGGTCTCTGGGTCAGCGGCAGGCTACATACCGGCCGCATCTCGTCCGCCTCCTCCACTTTACCGAGCGCTGGTGGAAGTCTGGGGGGGCCCTCTTTCACAGCCACAGGGCTGTTAGCAGGATACACCTCTGTTCCCCCTGTACAGGGTACAGGCCGCAGTGGAGCCGAGCAGGCCAGACGGCGGGTGACGTCATTTCCGGCGGGGGGGCGGAAGTGTGTCCTTTGACCCGCAGCTTCCGGTTCCGGGTCGTGCGGCGCTGATAGAGGGCCGGGCACAGGCTTGAGAGGAGTTGTTCACTGCACAGGCAGTGTAAAGACTCCACAGGCCGCCCACCAGCATGTCGGAAGCAGATGCTCAGACGGCGCTCAGCGATGCCAGCTCCAGCCAGCCTAAGGTAAGGGTACCCTGGGGAAGGGTTCCCCCTCTACCTAGGCTTCCCATCCCCCCTTAGGGTTCCTGTATGGGGGGGTGGGGAAGAAACCCCTCTAGGTGGGCAGAGGGGGGGGAGACCAGGTCCCTCAGTAAAGGAGGGACTTGAATCTCCCCAGGATTGTATTGCTGTGTCAGGCTGTGTGGGATATTGATTGGTATTTGGTTTTTTTCAATGTTTTTCAGAAAGCTTCTGAGAAAAAACCCCCACATAGCTCTAAGAGAAAGTGTGCCTCCTGTAGGGACACCCTGGGGGAGGCTTGGAAAAAGGTCTTATGTAAAAACTGTATAGATGCTCTTGTTGACGAAAGAACTTCTGAACAGGAGTCAGGGTTAGCAGCATCAGTTAAGGAATTATCTTCAACCTTCCAATCATTTAAGACCCTGTTTGAAGGGTTACAGGTTCCCCCTAAACCCTCTCCTGCATCGCAGAATACAATCCCATGTTTAGCACAGGACTCTGCATCTTCCCAACCAGGGACCGCCACCTCAGCTGAAATGGCAGGCACTTCCAGAGAGGAAGCAAGGGAGAAACCTGACAGTGCTACCTCCGGGTCTCAGGACGACTCGGAGGAGGAGAGTAGGGAGGGGGAGTGCAGGAAGCCCTCAAGGTACAAGTTGTCCCTTGATGAGGTAGAGGACCTCTTAGGGGCTATCCACACTACCCTGGGTATCCAGGAGGATAAAAAGACCCTATCTCTCCATGACCAAATGTATAGGGGCTTGAAAGAACAGAAAAGAAAGGTATTTCCTGTTCATGAGGTCCTAGTAGAAACGGTCAAAAAAGAATGGCAGGATCCCGAACGAAAACCCTTCTTTTCTGGGGCCCTAAAAAGAAGATTCCCTTTTTCGGACGATCCTGCCTCAGTCTGGAACAAAAACCCCAGATTGGACGCAGCATTCTCGCAGGTGTCCAGACACACAGATCTGGCCTTCGAGGATCTGGGAACTCTGACAGATACCATGGACAAGAGAATAGATTCCCTGTTAAAAAAGACCTGGGAATCAACTCTAGGTAATCTGAAACCAGAGATGGCAGTCACGGTAGTGGCCCGAAACCTCGAGCACTGGCTTACGCAAATCCAGGCTCATATTGAGGCAGGTACGGCTAAGGAGACTATCTTAGCGTCCTTTCCAACTATACTGAGAGGCGTAGCATACATAGCGGATGCTTCGGCAGAGTCAGTGCACATGTCAGCCAGGACTGCGGCACTTGCCAACTCAGCCAGAAGAGCTCTCTGGCTCAAAACGTGGCCAGGCGACAATGCATCAAAGGTCAAGCTGTGTGGCATTCCACTGACCGGTGATCTGCTCTTCGGCCCAGGTCTAGAGACAGTATTAGACCGTACCGCTGATAAAAAGAAAGCATTCCCAGTTAAACGGAAATCCCCAAATCAACCCAGGAAAGGGTTTCGTCCACAAAAGAGTAGGCCTCCCAAGTCACAGGGGAAAAAGACTTGGAGCCAAAGGGGTAAAGGCAAAGGAGGTGCGATTTTTCGCCCTCCTGAACAGCCCAATAAGACCCAGTGACTCAGGGGTCACAGTGGGGGGAAGATTGGGAGCCTTCCTTCCACAATGGGAAGTAATCTCCCCCAATCAATTTATACTGGGGATCATACGAAGGGGGTATTGTCTGGAATTTACAAAGCCCCCTCCACGTCGAAGCTTAATAACGCTTCTCCCCAAGTGTTTGGCAAAAGCAGAGGCCCTCCTAGGGGCATTAAGGGAACTAGAACATCAGAATGTGGTGTGCAGAGTTCCAAAGGAAGAAGAAGGGACAGGCTTTTATTCACACGTTTTCGTGGTGAGAAAGCCTTCGGGGAGTTACAGGTTAATTCTAAACCTGAAACCTCTGAACAAAGTGATTGTTTACAAAAGGTTCCGGATGGAATCAATATTCACTGTCAGGGCGTTACTTCCCCAGGACTGTTACATGGTGTCGCTAGATTTGAAGGACGCCTACCTCCACATCCCCATTGCGGAGGCCTTTCAAAAATTCCTACGCCTGGCAGTAAAGGTGGAAGACAAAACTATTCACCTACAGTTTCAGGCGCTGCCATTTGGCCTATCCTCGTCACCCCGAGTATTTACGAAAGTCAGGGCGGAGGCCATGGCCTTTTTGGGAATCAGGGGGGTATCAATTATTGCCTACCTAGACGATCTTCTTCTCTTCGCACCATCCTCAGAACAACTAATCAGGGATTTGGAACTCACAAAGACAACCCTGAAAGAGCTAGGATGGCTGCTAAATCTGGAAAAGTCCAGCCTTATTCCAGCTCAACAGATTTCCTATCTGGGATACCTGCTGGATTCTACTCGGCTAAGAGTTTTTCTCCCACCAGAAAAAATTCTGAAGCTAGATCAAGCAGTAGCATGCCTTCAGAGCAGTCAGCAGGTAACAATACGGGTGGCTATGTCAACCCTCGGCCTGCTGACTTCTGCCATCCCGGCAGTCCAGGGGGCAGGCCTTCACTTCCGTCCCCTGCAGGCACTGATTCTAAAGGTGTGGGACCACAGCCAGCAGTCTTTAGACACGCTGCTTTCTATCCCTCCTCGGGTCAAGAGGTCCCTCTGGTGGTGGAGGAAGCAGATAAATCTGTCTCAGGGGCGCCTGTGGATCATTCCAGTCTCCAGAGTGATTACTACGGATGCAAGTGGCAGAGGCTGGGGGGCACATCTGGGATCCCAGTTGGCGCAGGGGACATGGAAGGAAGAGGAGCTCAAAAGGTCCTCCAACTGGAAAGAACTAAAAGCAGTAGGACTGGCACTCACAGCTTTCAGGGAAGACCTACTGGGACAACATATCCAGGTACGGTCCGACAACTCTTCGGCCATTGCTTATATAAACAAGCAAGGTGGCACAAGAAGCGGGGGGCTGTTAAGCATAGCCTCAGAGGTTCTGGGCTGGGCAGAGGCCAATGCTCTGTCCCTTTCAGCAGTGTACTTAAAGGAGAAGGAGAATGTAGTGGCCGATTTTCTCAGCCGAACACAGCTGAGAGAGGCGGACTGGGTACTCAATCAGGAGGTGTTCGACCTCATAGTCAGGAGATGGGGCCTCCCAGAGGTAGACCTATTTGCCTCAGGAAGCAATACAAAGTCCCCATACTTCTTTTCTCTCAGCAGATGGGAGAACGTGTTAGGAGTAGACGCTCTGACACAAAGTTGGCACTTCAGAGTTTGCTACGCCTTCCCACCCCCGGTGCTTCTGCCAGCAGTTCTAAGAAAATTCCAGGTAGAAAACACCACACTAATTTTAGTGGCTCCGTACTGGCCCAAGAGAGCTTGGTTCTCGATTCTCGGGCAGTATGCGGCGGAACCGCCCTGGCTCCTTCCGTCCAGGAGGGATCTCCTGTCGCAGGGCCCAGTTCTCTGCCCCCAGGTAGCCCGCTGGAACTTAGCTGCTTGGCTTCTGAAGAAGAGATTCTAAGAAGCAAGGGCTTTTCAGATCAACTGGTAGCCACCCTCCTCGATAGTAAAAAGGAGGAGACGCGCCAAATCTACCAAAAGGTTTGGGGGCGTTTTAAGGCTTGGTGCCTAGAAAACTCCTTTAAGGTGCAGAGCCCTATAGCAGTCCTGGAGTTTCTGCAGTGCGGGGCTGTTAAGGGGTTAGCCATCAGTACCCTTAAGAGCCAGGTTTCAGCACTTAGCACATATCTTGAAAAATCCCTGGCCACCAACGCTTGGGTGGTCAGGTTTTTCAGAGCCCTGGCAAGACAAAGACCAGTGCAGGGTCCTTCCTTCCCTAAGTGGGACCTTTCCCTGGTCTTGCAGGTTTTGACTGAACCCCCGTTCGAACCTTTAGAGGAGTGTACTCTAAAGGACCTAACCTATAAAGCTGTTTTTTTGGTG
Organism: Aquarana catesbeiana; assembly: GCF_042186555.1. NCBI lineage: Eukaryota > Metazoa > Chordata > Amphibia > Anura > Ranidae > Aquarana > Aquarana catesbeiana. The sequence goes on from NC_133326.1 coordinate 658,085,896, forward strand.
GCTGTAACCACAGCCAGGAGGGTCAGTGAGTTAGAGGCTCTTTCAATTAGACCCCCCTTTTGTGTTGTATTTCCGGATAGAGTCGTTTTTAAGACTGACCCGGCTTTTCTACCGAAGGTGGCTTCAAAATACCATAGAAGCCAAGAGGTAACTTTACCAACCTTTTGTCCTAATCCCTCAAGTGAAAGGGAATTCAGGTTTCACACTTTAGATGTCAGGAGATGTATCCTACGTTATTTGGAACTGACAAAGAATTTTAGAAAGTCAGATTCTCTCTTTATTTCTTTTTGCGGAGCAAGAAAGGGACAGAAGGCGTCTAAACGCACCATTGCCAGGTGGCTCAGAATAGCTATTAGTCAGGCCTACAGGCTAGCGGGTAGAGAGGCCCCCATGGGAATTAAAGCACACTCTACCAGAGCTATGGCGGCTTCACAGGCGGAAAGAGCTGGAGCAACGCCAGAGCAGATTTGCAAAGCAGCCGTATGGTCTAGTTTCACTACTTTTGTGAAGCACTACAGAGTGGATCTGGTATCAGCAAGTGAGCAATCCTTTGGGCGAAAGGTATTGCAAGCTGTTGTCCCACCCTAACTGGTAAGTGCTCGTCTATCCTCTCAATGTGGCTGTCCTGAAAGACGGGAAGGGAAAATTAAAGTTACGCTTACCGGTAACGTCTTTTCCAGTAGTCTTTCAGGACAGCCCTAGTACCCACCCGAGGTTTTGGGGGGTCTTGAGGAAGACCTAAAAGAAAAAAGGGCACAATAGTAATATGTGATAGTATGTTATTAATGTGTGCTTGTGTCTCCCCAGCTATCCAGAGGTGCTCTAGAAAAAACTGAGGCTGGCAGGGGGAGGTGAAAATTTATGGGGCCTGGCGCAGTGTTTCCCAGGAAGAGGAGGAGCCAAGGTCTCTCAATGTGGCTGTCCTGAAAGACTACTGGAAAAGACGTTACCGGTAAGCGTAACTTTAATTTTCAGCCTTGGAGCTTTACCAGCTCCGCTTGGGCCGTGCGTTCCACGGAGCTTCAGATGTGACTTCCGGTTTCCCTCTGGTACAGGGGGATGTCCCCGTGCGTCAGAGGGTGGGGTGGGGTCACCCGGAACATCACGGTGTGGCCCCTCCCTCAGTTATTAAAGAACTGTCACAAGAACAGAAGCGTCACACAGCAGGAGACTCCCATTGAGGTGGATCGTCCGGAGGACAAAGCGGGGAAGAAGCCGGAAGAAGATGTCGGAGGAAGAAGAGGGGGAAGAACAAGATGGAAGAAGAAGACGTTAATAAAGGACTTGTCAAAAACCGGCTATTGTCTTTTTTAACATTTTTGACACTTTTTTTGTGAAATGGTAAGGGTACATTTCTACCCCATTACCAATTCACACAGGGAGGCCGGGATCTGGGGGTCCCCTTGTTAAAGAGGGCTTCCAGATTCCGATAAGCCCCCCGCCCGCATACCCCCACAACCTCCGGGCAAGGGTTGTGGGGATGAGGCCCTTGTCCCCATCAACATGGGGACAAGGTGCTTTGGGGGGCCGCTACCCCAAAGCACCCTCCCCATGTTGAGGGCATGTGGCCTGGTACGGTTCAGGAGGAGGGGCGCTCTCTCGTCCCCCCTCTTTTCCTGTGGCCTGCCAGGTTGCATGCTTGAATAAGGGTCTGGTATGGATTTTTGGGGGGATCCCCACGCCATTTTTTTTTTTTTTTTTTTTTTTTTTAAATTTTGGCACGAGGTTCCCCTTAATATCCATACCAGACCTGAAGGGCCTGGTATGGAATTTGGGGGGACCCCCACGGAATTTTTCTTTTTTAATTTTGGTTCGGGGTTCCCCTTAATGTTCACACCAGACCCAAAGGGCCTGGTGATGGACTGTGGGTGAATCCCATGCCGTTTTTTTTTTTTTTCAATGACATTGCGTATTGCCAGGACCGACAATTCATTAATAGCCGTGAGTACTTTTAAATGACTTTTTTTCCTTTTAGAAATGTCATTTTGCTCTCGGACTGTTCTAAACACGGGAAACATGCACCACTTTACTATACATACTACATACTATAGACATCCCCCAGGTACGAAATTGAAAGGAATATTTCACTTTTATTGTTTCACTTTAAGCATTATTAAAATCACTGCTCCTGAAAAAGCAGCCTTTTTTAAAACTTTTTTTTTCATTGATACATGTCCCCTGGGGTAGGACCCAGGTCCCCAAACACTTTGACAATAACTTGCATATTAGCCTTTAAAATTAGCACTTTTGATTATTCATGTTTGTGTCCCATAGATTTTAACGGTGTTCGCGTGTCCGAACTAATTTTTTGCCTGTTCGCATGTTCTGCTGCGAACCGAACCGGGGGGTGTTCGGCTCATCCCTACACACGATATGAAAATCGGATGGAAAAATTTGTACAATGAGCTGTCTTCCGATTTTCAAATTGTTAGTACGGTGCTTTCAACAGCCGATTACAATTTTTCGTCAGACAAAAGCTGGATGTGCAGGCTATAAAATTTATAAACTTTTAAAGATTTTCGTTTAAATGGTACGGTTTTCGTACGAAAAAAGTCGTAAGAGCAAGACTACACATGATCAGAATCGAAAAAATACTTACAAAACTATTCAACACATTACATCACTTTTGAAGTTGTATTCTGTTGTACGAAAATTTTCGTATTGTGAGTAACCTTTTCACTTTCTACATGAGACTAGCATGCCACAAAAATCGGATGTTCGTTCATCTGAAAATCTAAGCGTGTGTACGAGGCTTTAGAACAGCTCAGGATGCCCATTTGCGAACAGAGCCCTGTCAGAGCTGTGTGCTGCTGCTGGAGACTGAACCCCGTGGGGGGGTTCCTTTCCCAAGGCCTGGGAAAGTTGGGACTGCTGGGAAACTGAGAAAGCTGCAGTGGCTGGGAGACCGGAAGTCTCTGGAAGAGTAAGCAAGCTTGGGGGAGCTGGAGAATCATATTTAAAGGCCAGGAGTGGGCCTGTGCAGTGAGGTGCTGCAACTAAGGTTGAGTTAGTCTGAGGTGCTTGTGGTCTGTAAAACCCGAGAGTGTAGCGCTGCTACTGACAAGAGCTAGGTGGCTTGGTATTTTTGAATGATTGCTTTTCTGTGAGAACCTGACACCTCTACATAATTAAGCACAGTGTAGCTGTGCGAAACTAGTCCACCTCTGTTCTGGCTCTGCAACTGTGGTGTGTGTCATTATTTGCATGGAACTTTCAATAAATGGACTTCAATTACGTTGGTGTGCAGCCAATTTCTTCCTTCAATCCCCTACACGGGCAATCATTGTGTAAAAGACTTTGGGGTTGATTTACTAAAGGAAATCCACTTTGCACTACAAGTGCATTTGGAAGTGCAGTCGCTGTAGATCTAAGGGTAAGATCTGAAATCAGGGGAAGCTCTGCTGATTTCTATCATACAATCATGTACAAACAAAAATGCAGTTTTTTTAAATTTTCCTTGCATGCCCCCCTCTACAGTGACTGCACTTCCAAGTGCACTTGTAGTACAAAGTGGATTTCCCTATAGTAAATAACCCCCTTTGTTTTCCTTTTAAATAAAAGAATACAGGCTGTCCTGAAAGTAATGTAAAAGTGGGCAAAACTTTTTTTTAAGTTATTCAAATTTGGCACAGCGGTACTTCTCAACATTGGCTCCATTGCAACAATGCATTTGAGAACAGATCTGGTGGTGGCGTCAGATTACCATAGAGCTGGCCATGGAACGGATGGTCCCTGGCAATCTCTATGATCCTGGGAGGCCGGAAGCGACCTGATATCACTTCCTGCACTGACTGATGTAAACACTGCCAGTATTTTTTACCTTTGAAAGCAGATACCTCTTTTTATTTGAATTTTTTTTATTCTTTTTTTTTGATCTTGTGCTTTCCAGGGTAGAGGAGATATCTAGGGTCTTAAGCGTGGTACACACTATGAGGATTTTTATTGCTTCCGTTCAACCCAACGAGTTGAACGCAAAAAGCGGTCAGCTCCGGTCAGAGCCGCTGTACTAACAATTTAACATTGGTACAGCGATCTCCCCTGCTGAGCTGTTGTGTTCTGACAGAACACTCCGGTCAGCTGATAGGGAGGTGGTCGGCTGCTAGTTATCCAGCATGCTCATCTGACAGAAGCCAGCCAAACTGCCAGCTTCTGTCAGACCGGCTGCCACACACACTGGCCAATTGTCGGATTCTTTTTTTTTTTTTTTTTTTTTTTATATAAACAGCCTAATGTAACCCAGAATTCAGACCGTGTGTACAGGGCTTTGACCACAGATGTCTCCATAAAGAGGACCTGTCATGCCTTATTCCCATTGCAAGGAATGTTTACATTCCTTGTAATAGGAATAAGTGATAAAAAATCAAATTTAAATTAAAAAGACTGTATAAAAATAACATTTACGTAGGTTATGCCTGCATATATAAATTGCATTCGGCCCACAAGTGAGGTAATACTGTGAACGTTGGTGAGAGCAATAATTCTAGCACTAGACCTCCTCTGAAGAAGAGGACATGAGAACCACTGCTGGCTAACGTGTTTTGAAGGGGTACCTTGTTCCTCAGAGCCATAGGAAAAAGGGCTCTGAGTAAGAAGGTACCCCCTTCGAAACGCACCAGCCAACAGTGGTTCTCATGTCCTCTCCTTCATTACCTGGAGACTGTTGATATCGGGCCAATTGCCATCGGTTGAAGGCTTTCATTCAGCCGGTTTCATTCACATGCTTGTGAGAGGTTTATTAAAAGAATGAATTAAAAACCAATCAAAAGGATAATGCACAAGGCTGGTGTGCCCTCTTTTTTCTTTATTTTCTCTCCAAAGAGTGGACCCGTCACAGCCCATGCTATCACAAGGGATGTTGTTCATCCCTTATGATAGCAATAAGTGAATCCGAGAAGAATGCAAATGCAATCGCACCCCACGTGAGGTATTGCTGCACATGTCAGACAAGAGCAATAATTCTAGCACCAGACCTCCTTTAACTCTAAGCTGGTAACTTGAAAAAGCTTTTAAAACCTCGCCTATGGAGATTTTAAGATACTGTAGTTTGGCGCAGTTCCACAGCGTACACCATTTTAAAGCATCATATGTTGGGTATTTTCTTGGTGTAACCTCTTTTATGTTTGTACTAAAAAAATAGGTATTCTAAGTAATTTTCTAGCAAAAAAATGCTGTTTTTTTACATGTGTGACAGGAATGTCAGAATTGGCCTAGACTGTAGCTGGTTAAATCTTTAGGTTGGTCAGTTGCAGAAATTCTTTTCAGTCTAATTTTTCTTCTTATGTCTTGCAGGGAACTACCATAATCGCAGAATTTGCATTGTAGAAGTCTTCAGCACATGATGAGGAACAATTCAGACAAGCCATATACGTGCACA